>NC_057863.1:668357165-668565959 GCF_019393635.1 Dromiciops gliroides | reverse complement strand
CACGATCTCTCACAGCTCCTGGGGGCAGGGGCTGTCTTCTACCTTCCTTTGTTTCCTCTGCCCTGGGTACCTTGTGGGTACTTAATCAATGTTTATTGATTGGCAGAAAGGAGGGAGCTGGGAAGGGCCCCAAGGAGGGGGGGGGTGAAGGCAGTTAGGAGATGGTGAGGTGTCTGTCCTGGGCACTCACTTAGGCAGGAGTAGGCATCTTACAGAGAGATGAGCTTCTGAAGGCCAGGATGAGGCCCATGAAAGTGGCCTGGAACACCCGACTGGTGTTTCAGGTCGATTCAACTCAAGAAGGATCAACTAAGCACCCAGCACATGCTTGGTCCTAGATCAGCCATTCCACCCATAAGCATTAACTAAGTGCCTGCTGCATGAAGGGGCCTGTTCTCTTAGAGAGTCAGTCAGCACGTCCACACATTGTCTTCAATTTTCTTCTGTCCGTATGATTTCTGAAAACATCTATGTTACAAATACACAAAGAAAACAACCCCTATTCTCAAGAGGCAGGGAAAAATTAGAGACTCCACTCAAGGGTTGCCTTTGCATGGGTTCTCCACCAGCTAGCACCACACCATCCCTACCTGGAACCATCAGTTACAGCAGATGGAGAAGTTCTGAGCCCTGTGGATAAGTTCACTTACCTTGGCAGTGTTCTTTCCATGGATGTACCCATTGATAAGGAGGTTGCCACACACATCGCCCAAGCCAGCTTGGTGTTTGGGAGGTTCCAAAGGAAAAGTGTGGGAGAGAAGAGGTCTTAGGCTGCCTACCAAACTGAAGGTCTACAGAGCCATTGGTGTACTCCTGTGAAACCTGAACAGTCTTGTGGGGCCACGCCACAAAACTGAATCACTTCCATCACCTGGTAGGACGAGGTCCTGACAGGACGAGGTAGCAGACCCTGAGGTCCTTTCTTGAGCTGAACTGCCAGGTATCCAAACTACTGCAGAGAGCATGGCTCCGATGGGGGGGTGGGGGCACGTTGTTTATATGCTAAAAGATGGTTTTATGGTAAACTTACACAAGGCAGGTGATACATGGACACTCTCAAGGTCTCTGAAGAATTCTGGGATCGATTGTGTGACACGGGACACACTTGCACATGACCACCCCATGTGGCATGCCCTCATCAGAGAAAGCACTGGGCTCTATGAGTGAAGCAGAATTGAAGGGGCTCAAATGAAACGTGAGGTGCACGAATTTAGAGCCATCTCCACTCCAAACGCTCACATGGATCATTTGTGCCCGACTGGTGGTAGAGCCTTCTGAACTTCTATCAGTCTGACTGGCCACAGTTGGACACTGCACCCTGACCCCCACACTGTGATGTCGTTTTTGTCCTCTTTGGAAATGAAAGACAATGACCAACCAACCAGGAGTCTTGTCTCTTGCTTTATCATCCTTGTATTCTCAGGCTTCACTTAGCACAGTGCCTGGGACACAGTCGGCATTTAGTAAATGCTTATTTGTTTGATGGGAGGCTACGGGGGATAAGGTATTCAGAGAATAAGTTCCAGTAAATATAGAGGACTAGATGGGGTCATAGATGCAGGGCGATGGAGGCAGAGTGAGGCTTCTGATTTGAACTGTGCCACAGTGAGGGAGGACCCTAGCACAACATTTCTCAGACTTTTTGGTTCCAGGGTCCCTGAGTGTCTGTGTGGTTTATGTCTGTCAGTATTTGCCATGTTAGGGAGTAACTGGGTGGCTCAGTGGATAGAGCACTGGCCCTGAAGTTAGGAGGACCTGAGTTCAAATCTCACCTCAGACATTTACTAGCTGTGTGACCTTTAACCACTTACCCCCAATTGCCTCAAACATCCGGGACCAGCTCGAGTCCTCCTGATGTTTATCTTGCCACTTGAGCCAGATAGCTCTGGAGGAGACAGGTTGGTGACCTTGCACAGCCCTCCCTCATTTAAATCCAATTTACTGCAAGTTATGACATCACCTTCCCTAGGTCACAGTCCTCTTTGGGAATGAAGGACAGACAACAACTTACTGTGTTAGATATTTAAATGTCCTGCTCTTTATTCTGGTCCAAATAGTTTAATCTCAAGGGTCTCGGAGATCCTTGTGGGACCACCTAAGCACAGACACGGGGTGTGGGGGGGGGTGTGGAAGGGGATTCTGTTTGTTTTTGTTTTCGGGTGGGGCAATGAGGGTTAAGTGACTTGCCCAGGGTCACCCAGCTAGTAAGTGCAAATTGTTTGAGGTTGGATTTGAACTCAGGTCCTCCTGAATCCAGGGCCAGTGTTTTAGCCATTGCGCCACCTAGTTGCCCTGGGAAAGGGGATTCTGAAGGAAGAGCTGGAGGTGAAGAGGGGCAGAGGGAGCACTCCGTGTGTGAGGAACAGAGGGACAGGTTGGGGCCAGGAGGCTCAAGGGAGTAACTGGGGGAAGTTAGCTGGTCTGCTGTGGGGACCACTGGGGAGGTTTGGAGGCCAGACCCCGCCCGCCCCCCCCCCCCCCGAATGTTTTGGGAAATTCCTTGGCAGCCGGGCAGAGGCAGAAAGCATTGATGAAGTGCCTACTGCATGCCTACTGAACTGAGCTCAGTTTGGGGATACAAAGAGGAGGAGCTTCCAGTCTGGTGGGGAGGACAGACAACACAACATGACGCTTGAGGCAGGGAGACTGAGTAGGAGAGAAGGGAGCACAGGATTGGCTCTGGGGGAGGGGACACAGGGGTTGGACCCCAGGAGCTGAGGGAGAGGAATGGGTCTTTAGGAGAAGGGGAAGGGCTGGAGCCTTGCCAAGCCGAGTGGCTTCTCACCAGGGAGCCTCCCTCACCATGTGGCTGATGTCTGGTTTCTGCTCCCCTAGGCAGAACATGGGAGAAGTGGGCTCCCTGATTCCTGAGCCCCGGACTATGACTGTGGCCCCAGACTCTCGGGTTCCCATCCCTCAGGACCAGGATGGGCTCCTGATTGTGAAGATAGAGGAGGAGGAGGAGAGCCCATGGGGGCCGCAGAGAGCCGGGGAGGCCCCTGAGCCGGCAGACCCCCGCCAGCACTTCCGTGCCTTCTGCTACCAGGAGGCGGCCAGGCCCGGAGGCGCTGAGCCGACTGTGGGAGCTCTGCCGCTAGTGGCTGAGGCCCGAAATGCGGACTAAGGATCAGATCCTGGAGCTTCTCCTGGTGGAGCAGTTCCTGAGCATTCTGCCCCCAGAGACCAGGCGCAGGGTCCTGAGAGCGGGGAGGAGGCTGTCACCTTAGTGGCTTCAGCAGAGTGGTGAGCACCTTAGGACAGGGGAAGGCTGGGAAGAGGCGCCAGGTCTCCCCGGCCACTTCCAGAGGCCACTGTCCACTGCCCAGGAGCCCCGGGCTTGCAGGCTCCTGCTGTGACCTTCATCATCTCCCCTGGATTCTCTGGGCCTCCCCAGAGTACAGTGGTTAGAGCAGGAAGCCCTGGGTGTAAGTCTGCCCTCGGACACCTGCTAGCTGTGGGCTCAGCTTCCTCGTCTCTTTAATGGGCTAATAGTAGCACGGACCTCACAGGGTGGCTGTGAGGCTCGGAGGAGAGTGTCAGTGAAGTGCTTCTTTATCACAGTGGCTGGCATTCTTCCTCCTCCTCCATCATCATCATCGCTGCTTCCCCTGCTCCTCCTCCCACAGGCCCCTGTAAGAGAAGAGACAGCGGGACGCAGGGAAAGGAAAAAGGACAAGCACTTATCGGACACACCTATTGTGTGCCAGGCTCCCAGCCAGGTCTGCGACAAAGGGCTTGGGAGCACCCCCAGACAGGCCTTCTTCCCTAGAGCAGTGGGCCTGCTGCCGGGACCTCTGGGGAAGTTTGGAGGCCAGACCCTCCGAATCAAGCTGCAGAGCTTCAAAGCTCCTGGCCTCCCTCCCTCCCTCCGAAGGCTTGTGTGTTCTGGGGGGTGCCAAGAGGCCAGATCCAGTGCCGGGACCCTTGCGGAGCAGGAAGGTTGGCCTGCCTTAGTATGGCAGACGGGGCTGAGGCACGCCCAGAGTTTTCTGTCATTCACTCCGGCTTGTCAGGGTCCCTGGGCTTAGAGCCTCAGGTTGTATTGGGGTAGAGGGTCTCAACCCCAGGTCACTGAGCATTTATGAAGCCTCATGGTAAAGAGACCCCCAAGCCCAGTCATGCAGGCAAGTGTGTCGGACCTGAGCATCTCCAGGGATGGGAGGCCCACCTCGGTCCTGGTGTGGCTAATCCCTCCTCCTCCCAGGTGTGACTCTGCTTCCGACTCTTCTCCCTGGCCAGCTTGCCCACCGAGGGCTCTTGGGAGCTCATCCTGGCAGGCCCTTCTGTGGTGCAGCAGGGCCAGCCGTTCAGCTCGGCAGGAGCTCTCCGGCCCAGGTGAGGGGCCCTGAGGTCTTGCCTGCCCATGCCCTGTATCAGCGGCCCATAGGGAAGCAGGGGTCCTCCCCTCCCAAGTTCTGAGATGTGCTGTGAGGTGTTTTGTGAGGGCCCGACAAGGGGGAGTGGGACGAGTACGCTCACCTCCCCGGTCTCAGGGTCCTTGTTTGTGTCACTTCCAAGGTCTCTTCTCCATGTCTCATTGGTAATGAGGGAAGTCGGACGTGCCCTACCTCCTGTGGCTCAGCCGGTCTGGCAATAAAGATCGGCCCCAGGACGGATGACTTTGGCGAAGTTGGTTCTTGTCTCAGGGCGTCCTCAGTGCCCTCCTCCCATGGCCTGAGCTCACCAGCTCTAAGGGGTCAAGTGACACCCTTCCCCCATTCATCTTCAGTCCTCCCCTCTCTCTGGGCTCCTTTTAGCAGCTGCAAGAACAGACTTCTTCAAAATATCCTCCCTTAGAGGGCAGCTAGGTGGCACAGTGGATAGAGCACCGGCCCTGGAGTCAGGAGGACCTGAGTTCAAATTCAGCCTCAGACACTTGACACTTACTAGCTATGTGACCCTGGACAAGTCACTTAACCCCCATTGCACCGGAAAAAAAAAAATCCTTCTTTGACCCTTCCACCCCCACTAAGCATCCCCTGTCTCACCTGCCCTTTGTGGCTAAACTCCAAAAGGCTCCTCCAATGGCCTGTGGCCTGTGGCCTCGTCTCAGTCCTCATCCTCCTGGGCCTCTGCAGCCTTGGGCACTGCTGCTCACATTCCCCTCCTAGGTACCTTCTTCTTCTGAGTTTTGGGGACACCCTCTCTCCCCATTCTCCTTCCTCTCAAGGCTCCCCAGTCTCCTTGGCTGGCTCCCCATCTAACCTTGGGTGGCCCTCAGGGCTCTGTCCTGGGCCCTCAGCTCTTCTCCAGCCATACTCCTTCACTTGGGGATCTCATCCTCTGTCATGAATTTACTGACCATCTTTATGCTGAGGATTCTCAAATCTTTGTTGCCCCAACCTCGCTGCTGACCTCCAGCAGCCTTTCAGACATCTCTACCTGGGTGTCCAGTAAATATCTTAAACTCAACATGTCCCAAAGCAAACTCTCTCTCTCCACCTCCCACATCACTGGGAGGGCACCCCTATCCTCCTGGAAGTCACCCCCCTCCTGATCCACTGTGGGGCTAAGGCCTTTGCAGCCTCTCTCCCACACGCTCCCGTGTCCCCTCTGAGCCAGCCTCCACCCTGGGGCAGGTCTGCCTCCACTCCATCCCCCATTCAGCCACCTAAGGGATTTTCCTAAATCGCTCTGCTTCTTTTTGCTGGCACGAGCAAAGAGAAGTGCTTTGTGACCTGCCCTGGCCCCCCACACCCTCATCCCTTTGGGGCCAGGAAGGCTGTCCCATCCCTCTTCATTCTGGGGCCTCCCCTGTCAGTCACTTCCCAGTTGGCCCATCCACACTTGTTCGTATGTTGTTCCTCCATTAGACTTGAGGCAGGGACTGGCTTCTGCCTTTCTTTGTACCCTCAGTACCACTGTGCCTGGCATACAGTAGGTGCTTAATCAGTGCTTGTTGACTCATGTGACCTTGGCCAAGTCCCTTTACAGCTCTTCTGTCCCACGATGAGGGCATACTTAATGCCTTCTGAGATCCCCTTGATCTTGGGAGCCTAAGCCAGGCGCATAGTAGGTGTTTGCTCATTGCTTAATCTCATTTCATCTCATCTGTGTTGTACACAGTGTGGATGGAGAGGGAACAAGGCTAGTGTGTGGGTGGTGGGGCACTGGCCTGCCCCTTCTCTCCAGGCTCTCGGGGATGCTCTGAGACCTAAACTACTGATGGAAAAGCAGAATTCCTCCCACCATTGAAAGCACTGATCTAGACGGCGATCTGCCAGACATTTGGTCTTCTGTTGGGGTACAGAAAAACCCAGAGGGATGGCCCCCAAGGAGCTCAGGAAAGAGCACTGTCTTGGGTTCAAGTCCCACCACAATCGCTCACCTCCTGGGTCACCCCAGGCCTTACCTTCCTCATCTGTAAAATCAGATCCCTCCCAGATCCTTCTAGATCAGGGATTCTTTTATCCCATTATATTCCCCTGTGACATACGACGTGGACTCACGCACATGCAGATGCATGGACATGCACAGATATGAATATACCCCCACAGCACACACATGTATACACACCTGTATCCACAGACACATGCACACACGTATACATAGACATACATACACACAGTAATTTGAGAAGGGGGCAAGAGCTCCCAAATGACTTTGGGACAGGGGGCCCTCCTGTGATCCCATTTCTCCCTGGCTTGTTGTCCCAAGTTAGGCTGGGAGGGCAAGGCTGTGGACATAAGAGGGCAGCACTGGAAATGGTCACGGGGCGGCTGGGGGAGGGAGATCCAGACAGGGGCTGAGCAGAATGTTTGTGGGTTAGGTGGGGGGGGGGAGTGTAAATGCATCCAAGCCCTTGGCCCTTTCCTCCAAACTGGAAGTCACCAGAGGTGAGGAAATGGAGCCTCCCCCCCCCATCCCCGCCGAGGAACAAAGAGGGAGGACGGAGAGCCTGGGGTTCCCAACCTTGCTTTCAGATGAGGAAACTCCCTCTACATCAGTCATACTCCGCACCCCTGGTGAAGCTTCCCTGAGCCCCCTCTTCCTCCCCCTTCAAATGGGATAAACAAGGCCCTGCTCCCCCGCTCTAAGGTAGCAGGGTATGTCCATGGCCAGTGCTTCTAGCGACTGAGCTCTGCCCCGCTCCCTTCTCCCTCCCATTCTTTCCTCCTCCCTTCCCTTCTCTGCTCCTTCCTCTTTCCTCCCCTCCTTTCTCCCTCCTCCTCCTCCCTTCCTTTCTCCATCCTCCCTCTCTCCCCCTCTCTCCCTCCCCTTTGCTCCTTCCTCTCCCCCTCTCTCACTCCAGAGAGGCCCAGGACAGACCTTGGCACAGGAGGGCTCATGCCAAGGTGCTGGCCTCTAACAGAAGCTAGGTCTGCAGTATTCAGTGGCTGTTGGGTGTGTCTTTGAGGCAAGCAGGGCAGAACTGAATGAAAGAAAGGAAAAGGTGAGTGGGCTGCAGCTGGGGGTTGGAGACCCGGCCAAGCCATTCACTCCTGGAGGGCCTCGGCCCTTTCCTGGAACTGGAGATTTTCCAGAGCTAGAGGTGGGGTGGGGGTGGGGTCATTGGGCCTTGGGGAGCAGGGCAGCTGATCCGGGTGGACCGGCTCCCTCGGCTACCTTGAGGTGGCCTGGTACAAGGTAGGATCTCCACGGACAAGAAGGGCCAGGTGGGAAGACAAGGCTGCAGGTGACCCAGCTGCTTGGCCTGTGGGGCTGGAATCCAATCCCCAAGCCACATCCCTTTGTCCTGCCCCAGTCCCCCAGACTGGAGTGGAGGCACTGCAGGAGCTGAGGGGCAAGGCTGGGCTCCTAACAGCCCCCATCTCCTCCCCCACCCCCAGCTCTACCTCCAGCCCAGGTTCCGGCCATCCTGCAGATCTGGGAAGCCTCAGAGCCAAGGAAGCCGACCAACGCCAGGTGAGTGGCTGCTTCACTCTCCAAGCTCGGACCTTTGCAGCTTCCCTGCTGCGGCCCCACTGCGGCCCCATCTCTGCTCCCTAGTTCTGTCTGATAGCCAACAGGCTGCCCTTACCCCCTTTTACTCAGCGTCAGATTCTGAAAAGCCCAAGGGATCACATCGATCAGATGCAGCAAACCTGCAGTGCAGGGAAAACCGAAGAGGCTCCTCAGACTTGGCCTAGTTGGGTAGGGAGGATGCCGTTGTCCAATCCCACAGGCAAGGGAGTGGCTCCAGATCAACCCTTCCAGGACTCCTGTCCACAGGCCCAGACCAAGAACAAGCCACTCTGGGTGCCCATCACCCAGAGCAGAGGCCGGAGAAGCCCAGGACCCATGTCCTGGGTCAGAGCCAGGGCAGTGGGAAGACCTGTGAGGCTGAGTCTTTGGCCCTCCCTCGTCCCTTCCTTTCCCAAGTTATTTTGTACAAATGTATCTGAGGGCCTTCTAGCAGGGGCTGGCATGTGCCCAGCTCAGTGTGTGGTACTTGATAATAAATGCCTGTTGAATGAATGAATGAGTGAGTGTCTATTCCAGCTCACACCTGAGCAAGAATCCAGCCTCTGGGGAAGAAGAGTCCTCCCCCCCTCCCCCCAAAAGTCCTTTGAGCCTTTCCTTGAAGACATACAATTCTCTCTTCTCCAGGCTAACCCCCACCCCAATTCCTTCCTCTCCAGGCACTCTGCTTCTGCTTTGCCTGATTGGTACCTGCAAAGTTGACAGTGTAAGACTTTAAACCCAGTCAACTTAGCAAGCATTTCTTAAGCACCTACTGTGTGTCGGGCACTGCTCTGAGCCCTGGTGATACACGTCAAAGCAGAAAGGGACTGTGGGAAGATGAAGAGGTCAGCCCAGAGAGGATTGAGAACAGTCCTGGGAGGGATCGGCTCCTGGGAGGCAGGAGGAGAGGCACAAGGGTTCATTGGGGTGCAGCCTGGACTTAAAACTCATCCCCAAATGCACAGTAGAACACAAAGAGAAGAGGCTCAAGGGAGCCACTGTCTTCACTTCATGCTACTTGCGGTGCCCCATGTGGGTCTGCTCTCTAAGAGCTGCATCAAAAATAAAGGGCTTGGGGGGCAGCTAGATGGCGCAGTGGTTAAAGCACTGGCCCTGGATTCAGGAGTACCTGAGTTCAAATCCAGCCTCAGACACTTGACACTTACTAGCTGTGTGACCCTGGGCAAGTCACTTAACCCCCATTGCCCTGCTAAAAACAAACAAATATATATATATAAAATAATGGGCTTGGGACAGCTCGATGGTGCAGTGGATAAAGCACTGGCCCTGGATTCAGGAGGACCTGAGTTCAAATTCGACCTCAGACACTTGACACTAGCTGTAAGACCTTGGGCAAGTTACTTAACTCTCATTGCCCTGAGAAAAAAAGAAAAAGGGCCAATTTGTCTGTACCCAGAGTGCCTGGAAAGGGATTAGTGTCTAATAATCCTAGAAGGGTGGGCTGGATCCAGCTTAGGAATGGTCTCTAACAATAAGAAAATTAAGATAGCAGCCTCTCTTCCCCTGGCATCCTCTGGAGACCTGGGCATCAGAGAAAGGGCTTTTGGGGGGGCTCTGCCATCATTTCTTTTTCTTTTTCTTTTTTTTTTTTTTGGTGAGGCAGTTGGGGTTAAGTGACTTGCCTAAGGTCACAGAGCTAGTAAATATCAAGTGTCTGAGGCTGGATTTGAACTCAGGTTCTCCTGAATCCAGGGCTGGTGCTTTATCTACTTTGCCACCTAGCTTTCCCCTCTCATTGGATATCTTGATCATGGTTAGGTCAGGTGCACATTGCAGGGATTTTTCTGGAGTCAGCATCTGGGCTCCAGGTGGCCAGCCTCTGTTCAGATCCATCATGACCAGAAGTTTCCTCTCAGGGTTGATCTTATTGGAGCCCCTGACTCAGCCAAGCAGTGGGTTAGCTCTCCCTTTGATTGTGTTATCTATGCCTTTATTCAAGTCATTGATAATAATCAAAGTTGTCTGCTATGGAGGGGGTTGTTCTGTGAGGTAGTGAGCTTCCCATCTCTAGAAACTTTCACAGGGAAGCACAGTGGCCACTTATTGGGATTCCTGTCTGAATGGAGACCAAACTAGAGATCCCTGAGGTCCCTTCTACATCTGGAGTCATCCTTGTATGCATAGCAGTTCCCCAGCTCAGCAGCCATGCACTTGATGTCCGGTGATTCTTCCCCTGACCTCCCCAGGAGCATGGCATCATTCCCCAGGCTTCCTCAGGAAAACCGTCCCCACATCTGCATATACTTCAGCCATGTCAGAGGAAGCTGTATGCCATCCTGCACATGGCCCCGGTGTGAGTCAGGACACCTGCCCTTGCAAGCCCCTCCTCTTAGAAGGCATCATGAGACCCTCACCTGTTGCTTCCAGATGCCAGAGAGCTGACCCTCATCAGGAGGGTTGGAAAGTACCGTAGGCTGGCACCCTCACACTGCCCCTGGGCTGTGGTGATGTTAGCCCCACCAGGGACTTCACTGGCCATCTCTGCCTCAAAGGGAGCAGCCTTGGGCCGCAGGATTGGAACAGGTTTGGTCTCGTATTGTTTGCACGGAGCCAAACGTGTGCCCCATGGTCTGCTAAGATAAGAGCCACTTCTGTCTTGTACATGTTGACTTCCACTGTGAAGGGGTACAGTATCCCACGGCCAGGACTGGGGCCCTTCAGGGTAGAGAACACTGAGCAATGTGACCCAGGAGTTGGAGGAGGGATGAGCCTTGTCCTTGTGGAGGGAGGTTGTCAAGAAACTAGTTTAAATATGAACCTAGGGAAAATAGCCTCACTTTGGCCACTTTCCTGCCGGGGAGTGAACTGCCTGTACTGAGTGGTCTTCACACAGTGACTGGATGAGCCCTTGTCAGGGAGGTTCAAGGGGAGATTCCTTCAGCGTGGGGGTTGGACCACATGCTTGTGCACACCCAACTTGAAGAGTTGGTAATGCTTGTGGCCCTGTATGGAATAGGTCAACAGGCAAAGGACTGATTTAGAATCAAATCTGGCTTTGCCAAGTACCAGCTTGGGCCCATGTAAGATGAGGGGGCAAATCAGGACCCCTGAGGTCCCTTTCTCAGGTCATGTGACCTATGAATCACTGTTGAGTGAATGAATGCATGACTTCTGAGAAACTCAGACCAAAAGGAGCAGCATTAATCGGGCATGGTTCCTAAGGCCACTTGGCATTCCGCGACATGCTTGGACTCTTGTCCCAGCCTCACAGAGGGTCCCATAGGGACTCCAGTCTTCTGCTCTCCCTCCCCAGCCGACAAGGCACAGGAAGGAGAATGGTGAGAAGCCCCCCCCCCCTTAGGTTTGCTGCATTCTGAAGTGTGACTTTCATCTCCCCCAGGAAGGGGAAAGTAATGCTCAGTAGAAATTCGTCTAAGGCCACTTGTAAAAATATTATATTAAATATCATTCTATTTAAAAGGCTTTTCTCCAGCCCCTCGAAACTTGAGATCCATGAATGCTTGTCTCATTTTGCAGCGGGTCAGAGACTGGGCAGTCATGGGAAAAGGGAGGGGAAAGAACTATTCAGCTGAGCTTCCCAGAGATGTTGGCACAGACCAGGCCTCCCTGCCTCCCCTGTTGGGCCCAAAGATCTCGGCCAAGAGGCCCCTGAGTGGGAGCGATAGCCCAGCGCAAAGAGAGGCTGCGAAGCCCTTAACTGTCAAGCTGGAAGTGCTGCGGAGTTTTGCCTGGGTGAGAAGCTCAGCCACATCGCCAAGGCTTTGGGACTCTCAGCCTCCACAGTGGCCACCATCCCGGACAAGGAGATCAGAGGAAGCTCGCAGGTGGCCACGCTCCAGGCGGCCACCAAGCTGACCGGGAGCAGGAGCCTCATCATGGAGAACATGAAGCGTCTGCTGAGCGTCTGGATTGAGGACCAGAACCAGCGCCGTGTGCCTGTCAGTGTCTCGATCATCCAGGAGAAGGCCAAGAGCCTGTCTGAGGGCCTGAAGTGGGAGCAAGGGCAGAGCGCTGAGGCAGAGACATTTGGGGCCAGCCGGGGCTGCTTTACCAGGTTCAAAGCTCACCAAGGGATGAGCAGCGAGACAGGCAATAGGGATGCGGAGGCTGTAGGCAAGTACACCCAGGCCCTGAGGCAGGTCATTCAGGAGGGTGGCTACATGCCACATCAGGTGTACAATGGGGATGAGACCGGGCTCTTCTGGAAGTGACTGCCCGAGCGGACCTTCATCTCTGGAGGAGAAAACAGCATCTGGTTTTAAGGCAGCCAGAGACCTTCTCACCCTCCCACTGGGGGGCAACGCAGCTGGCGACTTCAAGCTCAAGCCGTTGCTGGTCTCCCGTTCAGAGAGCCCACATGCCCTCGAGGGTTTCTCCAAAGTCACCCTGCCTGTGATTTGGTGCTCCCACAAGAAGGCATGGGTGACTGTGAGCCTTTTCCAGGAATGGTTCGTTCACTTTTTTTGCCCGGCCATAGAGAAATACTGTGCCCCAAACAACCTCCCCAACAAGGCCCTGCTGATCCTGGACAGCACACTGGGTCACCCAGGACATTTGGATGACCTGTCCGACAATGTGCGGGTGGAGTGCCTCCCCCAAAACACCACAGCCCTGATCCAGCCCATGAACCAAGGTGTGATAGCCACCTTCAAGGCTGCTCCTGCAAAGAGCCAACAGGAATGACAAAGGCACGATCCCAGAATTCCGGCAGAACTATAATATCCTCAACGTGGTGTACAATATCTCAGAGTCCTGGGAGGAGCCCGAGGCATTGACCATGAACTCTGGGTGAAAGAGACTGTGTCTTCAGGGACCCCAGGGCTCCGCCAGGAGAGGCTGCGGGGAGGATTGAGCAGGACATGGTGTACCTGGCCCATGTGCTGGGCTTCAGAGACATCCTGGATGCTGATGTGGTGCGGCTGCTGCAGAGCCATGGCACCGACTTGTCCAATGAGGAGGAGCTAGAGCAGGAACAAGCCGCTGGTGAGGACAGTGAAGACGCCCCACCCACCCCACACCAACTGATGGTCAAATGTATGGCCAAAGTGCTCTCCTATTTTGACGCGGGATTTCAGATCCTCACTGATAGTGACCCCAACCTGGAGCGCAGCCTGAAGGTGTCCAGAGGCTCTGTAGCCTCATCAGTTGCTACCAAGACATGTACCAGGAGAAGAATCGAGGCAACAAGTAGGGATCCTGCCTGCGCTCGCCATGTAGACTTTTCATCAAAGCCATCAGTTTACTTTTTTTTTACTTTTTTTGGGGGGGGAGCAATGAGGGTTAAGTGACTTGCCCAGGGTCACACAGCTAGAAAGTGTCAAGTGTCTGAGGCCAGATTTGAACTCAGGTCCTCCTGACTCCAGGGCCAGTGCTTTATTCACTGCGCCACCTAGCCACCCCGTTTACTTTTAAAAATACATACTTTTTGAGAGTTTGCTGCATTCCCAAGTGTGATTTTGTTATATACGTCTTTGGTTTTCCTCCCCAAGGAGAAGTGTAGGTCTGCTTTGTTTAGCAGAAGTCCCCGGGGCAGGAAGACTCATCTGTCACTGTCATTGTGCACCACGTGGGCATGATGGATATGTTGGGCCCAGGCAGAGCTGGGCAGGATGACAGATCCCTGAAGGACATAGTAGTGGGGAGCTGTGAGGCTGGATTAGGGACTGGGCCTGAGGACAAACTTCATCCTCATCCCTCTCCCCTTCCAGCTCTGCAAAGGAGGCCCCTCTGGAGGCTGCTGGCTCAGACCTTCCACTAAAGAAGTTTCCTGACCATGGGAAGAGAGAAGGGGGCTCTTGCCAGGAAAATGAGGGAGAAGCCCTCTTAGAGGCTCCTCCAGTCTTCATTCCTGCCCTCACTGGGAAGGGGAGGATGGAAATAGTAACTTCTGTATTGCAGGCCAGTAGAAGGAAAGGAAGGGGGAAAAACCACCTTGGGACCAGTGTGCATGTGTGCATGTGGGTATGCATGCATGTGTGAGTGCATGTATGCCTGTGCTTGTAGCCTCTGATCCAGGCAGGAGCCTCTGGCTACCTTCACCATTGGTGGGGTCCAGACTGCTCCACTAACCTTCCCTCCCTCCTCTTCTCTCTTTCCTCCCTTTCCCTTGCTATGTCTGCTTTGTGAATGCCATCTCCACTGGTCTTAGTTTGACACCTTCCTGACTCCATTGGCATTTCCTCTTCCCATGGAGACAGGCTCATTCCAAGAAGCTGTGGCCTTTGGAGACCTGCCCATGGACTTCTCCTGGGAGAAAAGGGGTGCCCAGATGGCCCTCAGAAGGCATTCTCTGGGGACATCCCATTGGAAAGCCCAGGAACACGGGCCCTCTGGGTAAGGACGAGGGTTCTTGGCCTTGAGGGTTGGCCTTACTGCACAGCGTGGAGGGTTCCAATATGAAGTGGTTCCCCTCCCCCACAAGGAGGCCTTAGTGCTCATGTCCCTTTCCCTGGAAACAGAGGTGGGCACAACTGAGTCTGAGTGGCCCCAAAGCGGGGCCCCCCTGCCCCTCGCGTGAGCACAGCTCTGGACCGACTACCACTCATGCAGTG
Organism: Dromiciops gliroides; assembly: GCF_019393635.1. Lineage (NCBI taxonomy): Eukaryota > Metazoa > Chordata > Mammalia > Microbiotheria > Microbiotheriidae > Dromiciops > Dromiciops gliroides. The sequence continues at coordinate 668,551,521 of NC_057863.1, read as the reverse complement.
CGCCTTCCCCAGAGGCAGAGGCCGTAATGAAAGGTGCTGCCAGCACCTCCCTGCCCCCGTCCCCATCCCAGTGTTCCCCTCTCTTCCTGGACCAAGGTCCCCATTTCACAAGTCTTTCATCCTTCCCTCACTAGGATGTGGCATCAGGTCCCCACATCTCACCCGAGACTCAGCTGTAATGTGTGTGTGCCCCAGCCACACTAGCTCCCAGCCAGGGCACCTGCTGAATTCTATGCCTTGGGTGCCCATCATCTTACTGCCCCTGCATTCCAGGTCCTCTGGGCAGTGGCCAGCAAAGGTGACGCCCTTTAGGATGCCTGGCGGTGCTTTTTTGACTGCTTCACCAGGGACGGAGAGACACAGGAACAAGTGAAGGCAGCCATTGTTGCAGTGTCAGCGGCCAAGCCCTCCCTCTGATGTCACCTGCACTGGGGAGGAGGAACTGCTTCTTGTCCCCCGTCTGCATGGGCTACTGCTGCAGGAAGCACCAGCTGCGACCCCCAGACCCCTGAGGTCGTGCAGGCCCTGAGGAACGTGCAGCTGCTGAGACCACTGGCTACTAGGCATGCAGAGGGCACTGGATGGGCATCTTCAGCTGACAAGCAGGTAACCTGATCTTGCACCAGGACATTCTGCCTCCTCCCTTCCAAAGAGGCTGTTGGCTGGATGGAAAAAGAGGAAGGCCGGAGGAGTTGTTACCTAGGGTGTCTCGGTGGGGAGGCCTCTGCGGATGGGCTCTTGAGAAGCTTGTGTGTGAGAGCTGGGCCGGGCCAGGGGAAGAGGGTTGTGCAGTCTGCATTAGGGAAGCTCCCTTCCAAGGAGGATTTCCTTCCACCAGGGAAGAAGGTAAAAGTGGACCTCAGTAGAGCCTCCCGAGGCTTCTGGAGGGGGCCACAGCTAGAGTCCCTCTGCCAGGTGTCAGTGGAGGGAGGCTGGTCCTAAGCATATCCTCTGACCAGCTTTCAGCATCTTAGTGTCCATTGAGGGTGTTTCCTCCCAAGAGGAGTCACAATGACTTATGCTTTGTTTCTCCCCAAGGGCCCAGGCAGCAGGTGGTGTGCCCGCAGGAATGCCCCTGCTCAGCCTTGTGTGTAACAAGTGAAGGGCTAACAAGATAGGGTGGGATCCTGCACCCCCCTGCCTAGACCAAGAAGCCCCCTTGTTTAGCTAAGTGTGAGACTTCCAAATAAAACCCAGCTTTTCCTCATGTGGACTGATTTATTCAGGGAGGGAGCTCCAAGGTGGGTGCTTTGGGGCTTGCTGAACAATTTACCTGTCTGGTCTCACCTGGCCCTCACAACAACTAGGAGGCCAGTGCTGTGATTATCCCCATCTTACAGCTGAGGAAACTGAAGCAGAAAGAAGTAAAGTGACTTGTCTGGGGTCACATGGCTAGGAAGTATCTGAGGCTGGATTTGGCCACAGGTGTAGCACTGTGCCAACGAGCTGCCTAGGTAGCTTCAGAGGAGATGAAGTTAGAGATGCCCTTGGGGGACCCAGAGTCCAGCAACTGAGGAATGCTGGAACAGGAGTTGGATGGAGACAAGAATCCTGCTCCCTGCCCACAGCCCTCTCCTCCTGGGCATCCTGGTCCTGGCCAGGAGTCAGATAAGCTTGGTGTGATGCTCTTAGCCCACCAAACAGGCGCCATGATGTTTGCGCTGTAAATTGCATGGGACTCATGTCCAGCCACCCTTGCCCTTTGGACAAGCACTCCATGGAAGTACCAGCAAAGTATTAACATTGAAATGTACATTTAGAGAAATTAGTTTAGAGGGTCTGGACCCCCTCATTTCCCCTCCCCACCCAGATTCTTAGCTCTTTACCATGCCTTTGCCACTGCTCTGGTGAAAGGGGAAGGGAAGGGGCACACAGGACCCAAGGCTCCTCAGGATTTCTATGTTTCATGGGTCATCATGACCAAAAGCTTCATCACCTGAGGGCCAACTCTGGTGATGAACCTTACCATTGCTGGGCAGGCAAGTTCTTAGACTGCACTACAGTCTGCTCTCTGGGACAGGCAGAGATGTGCAGGAGTCTAACTGGACAGAGAGGAGGCACCACCGCCCATCACAGCATGAAGCTCCCTCATTTGGCAGAGGAAAAAACCGAAGTGCAGCAGATCATAGAGCCTGAAATGGAATCTCCATGAGAACAGGCCTGAGAAGTATTCTCTTGGCCTCTTCTCAGAGGTCTCCCAGGAAAGGCAGCCACCCTTGGGACAGGGTTGGGAAGCCTTTCCACACTGGGTGGCGACATGCTCACAGAACCAGTTAGGAGCAGAGCCATGATCTGAATCCAGATTCTCTGGCTCCTTTTTCTAGCCCTTTGGATCTGGGCACTCTCTACAGTGAGTTTTGCCTGTAATTTGGACAAGCTAAGCTGGCTGTGGAGATCACTAGCACCCAAAGCTAAAGGCAAGGCCTTGGGTCTGAGGCTGCTTGGGTCCAGGTGCTGCCTGTGTCTCAGCTCCTTCCAGGGCAGGGAAGAAGGATTCCTGTGGTCCTGAAAACTGATTCTACCCCAGCAACAAGGGAATATGGAGTGGTTGCCATATTATAGCTGGATTTGCTTCCAACTCCAATTCTAGGCAACATTTAAAGGCTCATTATCGCCAGAAGAGCCCTGGGCTTGTCTCTCCAAACTCCACCCCAAGTCTCACTTTCTCCAGAATGCCTTTAGGGACTATTTCTCTGTCAGGTTTATCTTGATATCTCCTGTGGTATGAGTAACAGGGTTGGTGATAGGAAGCATGAAACCTGCATCACCTAGTGGCTGAATGGAATTTGAAACAGAATAGGGAGAAACTTGAGGCAGGAAGATCCACCCTATTGCAGCTATCAATAGGTGTGATGGTCTGCACCAGAGTAGGGGCAGCATCAGAGGGGAGAGGGAAGGAGTATTCTAGAGATGTTACAGAGGTGAAATCAACCAGAGATGCTGCAGAGGTGAAATCAACCAGAGATGTTACCAGGGTGAGGTCAATCAGGGATGCTGCAAAAATGAAATTGACCTGAAATTCTCTATAGGTGAAATTGACAAGAAATGTTATGGAGGTGAAAACAACAGGCCTTGGCACTATATAGGATATGAGGGTGAGGACGGTGAGAGAGACATTCATTATTGCTGCTAACATTTAAAAAAAAAATCCTCCCTGTATAATTCTCCATGAAAGTCCTCCATTAGAGGCAGCTAGGTGGCACAGTCACTAGGCCTGAAGTAAAAAACCTGGGTTCAAATCTAGCTTCAGGCACTACCTGTGTGATCCTGAGTAAGTCACTTAATCTCTGCCTCAATTTCCTCAACCCTAAAATGAGGATAATAATATCACCTCCCTTCCTTCCAAGATTGTTGTGAGGATCAAATAAAGTACCTAATACAGTGGTGCTTAATAAATTTTGATTGCCCTTCCTCTTCCCCTATGCATTGGTTATGGCAGTGGTCTTTGGATCTTAAGGTCTATTATGATTCTGGTGGATTCCGCTGAAGTAGAGAAATTCCAAGTCTAGTCCTGTATTTCCTGTAAGAACTTGCCTGCCCAGCAATGGTAAGGTTCATCACCAGAGTTGGCCCTCAGGTGATGAAGCTTTTGGTCATGATGACCCATGAAACAGAAATACCGAGGAGCCTTTGGTCCTGTGTGCCCCTTCCCTTCCCCTTTCCCCAGAGCAGTGCAAAGGTGTGGTAAAGAGCTAAGAACCAAGGAGGTTTTAGGCTGTCCAAACTAATTTTTATAAATGTACATTTCAATGTTGATACTTTGCGGAACCTCTGCCCATTGGACAGACAGGTGGGAAACAAAGCCCCACTGGCACAGATGACGCTGGTGACATAAAGAAATTGCAGTGAGGATTCCTAGGTTTTCCTCGGGGAGGTGGAAGAACAAGTTAGTGGAGTTCGTTTCACTCCTTGTTTGTCCTTCATTTTCAGAAAGGACCATGACATTGGGATGATGTCATGACTTGCACTGAATTGGATTTAAGTGAGGGAGGGCTGTGCAAGGTCACCAGCCTTACTCTCTCCTCCAGAGCCATCTGAGTTCAGTGACAAGATATACATCATGACAACTGGAGACAGCCCTGGATGTTTAAGGCAATTGGGGTTAAGTGACTTGGCCAGGGTCACACAACTAGTAAGTTAGGTGAGATTTGAACTTAGGTGGTGTAGTGGATCAAGCCCTGACCCTGAAGTTGAGAGGACCTGAGTTAAAATCTTATCTCAGACACTTACTAGCTGTGTGACCCTGGGTAAGTCACTTAACCAAAATTGCCTTAAACTTCTGGGGCCGTCTCCAGTTATCCTGAGATCTATCATTTCACTCAAAGGCACCAGGAACCATCATCCCATGGGACCCATGGTCACAGCAAGCTAAGGTACTACTTTTTTACACAAACAACAGCAGCTGCTGAATCAGAGACCCATTTTGTCATCTCTACAAAATCTCTTTGACAGATCAATCAAGGGGCCTCAAGAGGCCGTCTAGTGCAAGGCTCCCCACCTCCATTTTTACAGCTGAGAAAACAGGCAGGATTTGAACCTTGGCTCTTTGGCTCCATCATGGAGTGCTCTTCCATCACTTATGAGCACCGTGTTTCAGAGAGCTGCTACCTCTGGGTATTCAGCACTTGGATCAGACTCAGAGTCTTTAAAACTTGTGTGGATCTCGGGGCAGCTAAGTGGTTAAGTGGATAAAGCACCGGCCCTGGATTCAGGAGGACCTGAGTTCAAATCCAACCTCAGAAACTTGACACTTACTACCTGTGTGACCTTGGGCAAGTCACTTAACCCTCATTGCCCCTGGTTTGGCCAAGAACATCTCTTGTTCCATTGGTCAACAAGCATTGACTAACACTTCTTGTGTGCCTGTGTCCACATTCTCCCTCCCATCAGAACCCTGAACTTGACTCTGCCTGAAACCAGACCAATAAGACACTTTCTGACTGTCTCTTCACCACTATTATCCTCCCTTCTCCTTCTTTCAATTCTCTTTTATGTGCTGTCTTTTTCCACTGGAAGAAAAGCCTGCTGAGGGTAGGAACTGTCTTGTGTTTGTATCTCCAGTGTTTAGGACTTTGACATATAGAAAGGGCTTAATAGGTGCTCAACCTATGTTCTCTCTCTCTCTCTCTCTCTCTCTCTCTCTCTCTCTCTCAGACAGCTTGGTGGAACAGTAGATAGAGTGTTGGGCCTGGAGTAAGGAGACCTGAATCCAGATTTGGCCTCAGACATTCACTAGCTGTGTGACCCTGGGCAAGTAATTTAACCTCTCTGGGCCTCTGTGTCTTCCTCTATAAGATGGGAAGAATAATAGCTCTGACCTTCCAGAGCAGTTGTGAAAATAAGTGTGAAGTGCTCAGCACATAGTAGGTGCTACATAAACATTAGCTTTGGGGCAGCTAGGTGGCACAGTGGATAGAACACCGGCCCTGGAGTCAGGAGGACGTGAGTTCAAATGTGACCTCAGACACTTGACACTCACTAGCTGTGTGACCCTAGGCAAGTCACTTAACTCCAATTGCCTCTCACACACACAAAGTTAGCTTTCATTATTATTATCATCTGCCTACCTCCTTATCTCTTATCAGTCTACATGCCTATGCCTTTCATCCATCTATCTACCTCTATCATCTACTTTTCTACCTATCCTTCATCTGCCTACCCATCCTTTCTACCAATTTGCACACCTGTCTATTTCTGTCTACCTATCATTACTTACACAGTGACAGAGTAAAATTTAGACTCCCTGTTTCCAGAGCTAAGGATCAGTGAGCAAGTTGCTCCTTGAGCTTAGCTGGACAACAATCCCTTGCAATGACCCTCTGGATGATCTCAGCCCTGGGCTGGTCGCACAATTCACCACCAGGTGTTGTGTGGACAAAGTCGGAATGTCCTGCAGTGAATCAAACTTTGCACATGCTTGCTTCCCCTTCATTTTTTGCCCCCTCATTGTTAGGGCTACAATTCACTCACTGGTATAAGTGTTGAGATCTCCTCACCTTGGGTATCCTCCTAGGGGTGGGGCCCCAGCACATGTGTCTGTATCTCCACCTTACTTGCAAGCCTTTTTCCTCACTTAGAAGAGAAACTCTCTCTAAATCCTGACATCTGTCTCTGGCCTATTTTGTGCTGGTCATACATGGATTAGAGACCAGTTCTGGAAAAAGTCTGGTTAACAACATCTATCTATAATAAACTGTACTACTTTTATTTTTTTATTTTTTATTTTTTTAGTGAGGCAATTGGGGTTAAGTGACTTGCCCAGGGTCACACAGCCAGTAAGTGTTAAGTGTCTGAGGCCGGATCTGAACTCAGGTACTCCTGATTCCAGGGCCAGTGCTCTATCCACTGCGCCACCTAGCTGCCCCTCTGTACTACTTTTTAAATGAAAATATGAGAATATGGGGCAGCTAGGTGGCACAGTGGATAAAGCACCAGCCCTAGATTCAGGAGGACCTGAGTTCAAATCCGGCCTCAGACACTTGACATTAGCTGTGTGAACTTGGGTAAGTTACTTAACCTTCATTGCCCTGCAAAAAAAAAAAGAAGAAAAGAAAAGAAAATATGAGAATAGAATAGGAAGGATTTTCCAAAAATGGGCTTGGAAATCAATCTAAATAAGTCTAAGTATAAAGGATACAAGGTTCTGTTGTGTTTATTTGTCGATCATTTGACCTGGTAACATAAAATCTAGCTTCTAGAAGGCTCACTTCCCCTAGAATGAAGTGTTTCCCTTATATGTGGTGTGAGAAATAATGCTTAATAACCAATATCTTGGGGACCAAGAGATCTCCCCTTCTTTCTTTTCTCCAATTAGAATAAAATAATCTTTTATTAAGGCGCTAGAGAAAGTTGGTCAAGAGAGAAGTCCTTGCACTTCTCTCATGTGGAGATGGTTCAGAGACATTCTCTGACATACCTATCTCCTTAAACAGGCGCAAGGCAAAAGCTTTTATAGGTGGTGATCTCCCTTTGGGGGTGGAGGAAGACTTGAGGGAGGAGGTGCTCCTGAGTTCTGGAGTTCTTTCTGTCTCCTAGCACCCATCAGGCAGCAGCAGTGCCTAATGTGTTTTTCTCTCTTGTTTCCCAAGGTGTGTCCTTGAGCTTGGCCGGCCAGTTTAAACTTTAATAGTCCCAAACTCCATAACATTCCCCCCTTCTCTATATGTAAGGAAAACAAGGAGGAAAGATTCTTCTTCTGTAACTGTTTCAAGCTGAGTGGAGTCGAAGAAATCAGAAGATGGGGGTAGGGTGTAAGTGGGGAAGGCCTGGTCCAGAGAGTGTGGGGAGATGTGAGGTCCAAAGGGTGGGAGGAGATGTCTAGGCACCGGCTGTAGCTGCCATAACGTTGAAGCCTTGAGCCTGGATGGAACAGACTTTCACAGGAGTTTAAAAGAGGCCCGGGCAGAAAATCTCTAGGTTTCCAGGATCTCTCATTCCCCTTGCCTTCTGTCTCCTTGGCTGGCTCCTCCTCCAGATCCCGCCCTCACACTAGAGGCATCACTTAGGGCTCAGTCCTTGGTCTTCTCTATATATACCATTTCACTTGGTGATTTCCACAGTTCCCATGGATCGAATGACCATCTCAACTCTGAGAATTCTCAAAGCTCCCTTTCCTGCCCCAACCTCTCTGCTGAACCCCAGTCTCACATCTTCAACTGCCTTTCAGGCATCTTGAATTAGATTCCAGTAGACACATCCAAAAGGGAGCTCTCCTTTCCCCTCCCCCACTCCCCACTTTCTTTATTGCTGTGGAGGTCATCATCATTATCCTAGGCCCTCAGGTTCCCAGACTAGGAGTCATCTCTAACTCCTCACTCTCTCACCACCACCACCCCTCCGTACTGTTACAAAGGCCTGTCATATCTTCTTGTTATCTCTGGTATTGATGGGTGTGATGTTTTAAAATCTAAATTGTGTGATCACCTTAAATTAAAAAAAACTTCAGTACCAGTCATTGGGCATTAAACATTTATTAAAAGCATATAAGTATTTGCATGGAGTTCAAAAAGTTAAGAAAAAGAAAGCCTACTTAGTTTAGAGTTCTAGCCTGGTCTGGTTCTTCTTCCACCAGCCTGCTTCAACCACGAACTCACTAGCAAACTGATTGTGGAAGCTTTTTATAGGTCTGGAACCAAGGTGGTCCTTACACACTGCTTCAAATTGATTGGGTGGCATCCTCCAACATCCTCCAAATCTGTTCTCAAGTTAAGTTCAAAGTCTAACTTCTGAGAACAATACCTTCTTTTTTTTCTTTTTTGCGGGGCAATGGGGGTTAATTGACTTGCCCAGGGTCACACAGCTAGTAAGTGTCAAGTGTCTGAGGCCGGATTTGAACTCAGGTACTCCTGACTCCAGGGCTGGTGCTTTATCCACTGTGCCATCTAGCTGCCCCTGAGAACAATACCTTCTTAAGGGCTGGCCAGGTGTGATTACTAGGTAACTCTGAAGCAGGCTAATCAGCAGCCAATCACTCTCACTCGATACAATCAGTTTAGATTGATCTCCAGGTAGGTCTTTGAGTATCTGCTAAATCCCATTATTTTATCACATGGGCAGACCCATAATGACAACAAGCAGCTGTTTTTGATATTTGTGTGCCCAGGAGTCCTTTTCTGTCTTTGGCCCCTGTGGGTTATAAGCATAGTAGTGAGACTGCTGGGTGAAAAGGGGTGAACAGTTTAGCGACCCTTTGGGTGTACTTCCAAGCTGTTTTCCAAAGAAGGTTGAACTCATTCATAGCTTCATACCCAGCACATTAGCTGGCCACTCTTTGAACACCCCTACAGCATTTGACTTCATTGTCATCGTTGCCAATTGGATGGGCATGAAGCAGAATTTCTGGGTTCTTTTCATTTGCATCCCTTGAATGACTAAAGTAACTGGACTGGCACGGATGCAGAATGGGGTGGATGGCATTCCCTACTCAGAACAGGCCGGGAGCCTGCATGCTGGCCACTCAGGACAAAGGCTCTTGGAGACAAAGGCTCTCAGAGAGATTTGGGAGTGGGTGTAGATGCTCTGGAACTGGTTTCATTCTGCTGAGTAGGTGATGGACATCACCTTTGAGTGACTGGCATTGCAGAATTGGACTTGGGGGCCACCTTGCCAAAGCATTGTTGGCCTCAGCCTTCTTTCCCTCGTCTTCTCAGCTTCCCTTTGCTGATGGTGTCCAGTAAGAGGCAGTGCAGCCCCATGGATCGAGGCCTCGTTCTTTGCCTCAGCATTTACTCTTGTGTTTTAGGTAAAGGGATTAGAGATTATGACCCTGAAATATCAGGAGAGCGTGCTGTCTAGGCACCCAGTAGCTTAGAAGTAGAGTCCATGCCAGGTTTTGTAGCTAGGCCAGCATCAATTCCCAAGGAGCAAGGGGGGACCTTATGAACCCTCACTGGTAGCTGAGAAGACTCATCAGGGGGGATGGCCCATTTAGATGTGAACTACATGGGACAGAGGCCATGTAGAATCTGGGCCAAGTCTGCGTACACCCTCCTAGAGACTGAGTTGAAGAAGGGAGGGAGGAAGCCCTATGCTAAGTGTTTTGCCATATCTCATTTGGTCTTCACAGCATCACTGGGAGGTACATGCTATTATTGTGCCCATTTTAGAGATGAGGAAACAGAGGCAAACAAGATCATCTGACTCATGGATATAAGGGAGCATGTCACCAAGGTATTGAGAGACAATGTTTACGCTTTTGTTCTTGCCATAATGTAGAAGTAAGTATCCCTTTGTAGAAACTAACAGATACCCATTGGCACCATGGAATTAGGGCAGTAGTCACCAGTGACTGGGCTGGGTGAGTCAATGGGAATTCCCCAGTGGTTAGCGTCATCTGCCCCTTCTCTACCTGACCTCTCCCCCTAGTGCCTTCTCCCACTGTGGATGGACACTGCCATGTGGGGTCGGGAGCCTGCTGGAGGGAAGGGAACTTCTGAGCATTAGCTGAGTAAGCCTGACTTGTCCTAAACTCTCCTGTTCTCCAAGGAAGACAGACCAAAGGCCCTCTGCTGGACTTCGGGAGGCCCCTTCCCAACTCCACCCTGCTAGCTGCCAGCTGGAATGGCTGTCCCTCTCCTGGGTGGCCAGTCCCCCAGGCCAGCTGGCCTGATTTCTCTTCCTCTGACCCCCTCACCCAGGACTCCAGCAAGCTGGTTTCTGTTCTCTGTCTTTGTGTCCCCCCCCCATGTTTCCCATGAGAGTGGGACTAAGCCATGAGAGTGGGCACCTTCTTTTTTGGGGGAATTGTCATCATTTTGTTAACTGATTTAAAAAAATAAAAAGTTTTCTTGAAACCTGCTCCCAAATAAAGAAAAGCTCTTCACAAGCTGCCTCCATCCTTCCTTTCCAGAATCATTAGACATCACTTCCCTTCACCTACGATTAGGGTTCAGCCAAACTTGGCCTTTTTGCTGTTCCTCAGAGTCACGGCTCCATCCCTCCTTCCCCCGCCTTTACTGCTTGGTCCAGCATCACCCTTCTTCCTTCTTGCCCAAGAGACCTCTAACTTGGGGGAGATCGCAGCAGCAGGAAGCCTGACATGGGACCCTGGGGAAGGGGGCCCTGCTCCCCACAGAGCTGCCCCAGAGAGGACGATTCCTAGTGTTGGCTGGCTAAATACCACCTGCCACTCTCTGGCACTACCTTGCAGACTCAGGGCCCAGCCTCGCTCACGACCCTGTGACAAATAGTCCTGGGGGGGGGGGCAGGTGGACATTGTCAGGAGGCAGGGGTGAGGGAGGCTTTGGAAGAAACCTCCCTCCCACAAGCCTCTGGGGTCCCTTTCACACAGTGCCAACGAGCATGCATGGGTCTACTATGCTCCAAGTGGCTGTGTCTGGACTGGGCCCATCAAACTAAGCCAGTTTCTCCAAACTCCTTCTGCTCCATCTAGGCCTTTGCAAGAAGCAAACTTCTGCCCCCACAGGGAAGAGGGGGATCTCCTACTTGTCCTCTTGGGGATGGAGGGGAGGCAGAGGAATGAGGAGACAGAGTTGTTTGGGTGAGAATCCTGTCCATCCCTCCTCGAAGCTCTTCTCAGGCCTTTGTAGGAAGTGTACCCTGAAGAAGAGGATCATTGCTTGGGGTGGAGGATCTCTGTTCCCTGCCGACCCCCACCTTGGAAGCCCCTCAAAGGTCTGGTCAGGTAGCACTGTCCCCAACCCCCTCATTTCTTGTTTGTCCACTTAGGGGTGGAAGAGGAATAGAGGAATGAAGATGTCACCCCCTAGAAGTCCTCCCCATCCAACCCCAAGCACTGTCTCCACGATGCTGACCACATTCTTTGGGGCGCTCTCCGTGGTGCTGACCAGTTGGGCCTGGGGCGCTCTCCGTGGTGCTGACCGGTTGGGCCTGGGGTGCTCTCCAGGGTGCCGACCGCGGCTGGCTTAGGTTTTGGGGAACATGACAATGCTCTGCAGATCCTTCTGTAGAGAGATTAACATGCCATTCGTCTGATAACAGGGACTCCAGAGCAGACGAAATCAGCAGGGGAAGGAAGGGCCCCTATAGACAGGTGATCCAGAGATGGAAACAGTCATTTCCCCCTCCACCCAGGACCCAGTAATAGGGTACAGGAGTCGGGCTCTCTGGGGTCCTGTCCAGCTTCATTTTATTAGGTGACCTACATGACCAATGTCGACACACCGCCTCTTCCCCAGCGCCCTGGGACACCACTAGTAGACACACACCTGAGTCAAGCTGTAAGACAGAAAGGCCCAAAGAAACCTCAAGATATCTTTGTAGCACCTTGGGGAGGAATTACAAAGAACTGGAAACAAACCAGGCAATCTGTAAGTGGGGAGGGGCTGAATACAGTGGGACACCCAGGGAACGGACAGGACTGTGCTCCAAGAGCCAATAAAATGATATATACAGGGCAAGGCAGACAAGTGGATGGACTCGAAATGAAATGAGCCAAATCAGGAAATCCTATCCACACAGTCTTTGGGGCAGAAATTAAGGTGACAGCTGAATGAGCCCCAAGAAAGCTGACCACCAGAGAAGCTGGCAGGAGAGCTAAGAGAAAGCATCTCCCTCTGCTATCTCCAAAGGTGGGCTCCTGCACACACTTCAAGTTCCCCCTTCAAGGGCTCCACAGAATGGCTTGATTTCTGCCCCTTTAGAAATGCATGATGAGACAGGGTCTGACAGGCAAGGAAGGGGGAGGGCAATAGCTTTAGAAAGTAATTTTTTTTTTTCAGGGCAATGGGGATTAAGTGACTCGCCCAGAGTCACACAGTTAGTGTTAAGTGTCTGAGGCTGGATTTGAACTCAGGTCCTCCTGAATCCAAGGCCGGTGCTTTATCCACTGCGCCATCTAGCTGCCCCGTGTACCATTACTTTAAGTGGAATTTCTCTTTCTATCTCTTGATGTGGGGAAGCATATTAAAAACTTTTTTAGTTCAACTAAAAAAATTGACTATTTTCCTGAGCCTAAAACCAACAAAAGCAAAGGCTTTTCTCAGGGGAATGGATTGGGTCATAACCAAACAACTTTTTTTTTTAAAGATAAGATCATTTCTTCTGCCTCCCCTCACCTGAAGTGACTGGCATCATGATTCATCTAAGGGAAGCAGCCTCTTTTTCATTCAAGCTTAAGATATTGCTCAAAGGGAAGAAAACCTTTTTAATCCTTGAAATAGGTTAGTGGTCAAGGAAGAAATTGAGTAGTGCCTATTTTGAGTTCTTAACCCCAAACTGTATTTTTTAATATTCCTGATCTTTTCTTTATTCAAGATTCCTCTAGGTGGCACAGTGGATAGAGCACCAGCCCTGGATTCAGGAGGACCTGAGTTCAAATCCAGCCTCAGACACTTGACACTTACTAGCTGTGTGACCCTGGGCAAGTCACTTAACCCCAATTGCTATAAGTGTAACCTCTAAATGTCTTAGGGTAAAAGACATGTCGGAGGGCATGGGAAGATTATGCCATTTTGCTCACCTCTGTCTCTAAGCTAGAAATGCTCTGCTATTCAACGAAATCATTAAATGATATAAAATTCTTTCTTACAGTCAAGATGAAAATGCAGTGACCAGTAGTATTTTTTTCTTCAACATGAAACAACACAATCAAAATCAAGTGTAATCCCAACATTTCCTCACCAGGAGGACAAAGCAGCAAGAATAAACAAACATCACACTCCCTCAATAAAAGGAGGGAAGGGATCAACATCCTGTAACAGTCCCATCCTCCCCACAATCCATGTTGTGTCCATGGAGAAAAGTCTTACAGAGGAATGCACGTCTGAAACAACTCCCACTCCCAGACTGCAGATGTCAATCATCTTGGCCTCTCCCACAATGTTCTTTTTCTGCCTTTGCTCCCCCATGGAAGGGGCAGTGCTTCACTTCCCTCCATGGGAGCCTCCCACCAGGCTGAGGTGACCTGTCCAGATTAAAGTACATTTGGACCCAAACCAAACAAACAGCTGGTATTGAAGAAAAGAGTGTGTATTTCAGATATGGGGGACAGCTTGTTCTGAGGGCCAGAGACAGCAACTTAAGGGTGGGGTGAGGGGCTCAGGAAGGCAATGTGAGCAAGCCAGATCTTGAAGGGCTTTAAGAGAAAAACTAAAAAATTCTTATTTGGTCCTGGAGGCAATAAGGAGCCATTGAAGATTTCTGAGTGGAAGAGAGGCACTCAGGTGAGCTCTTTAGAAAGACTCTCTTTGCAGCTGTGTTGGAGATGGATCAAAGAAGGGAGAGACCAGAAGCAGGAAAAGCCATCTAGAGCCTGTTACAGTAATTGTGATGGGAGGTATTGAAGGCTCAGAGAAGACTGCTGGAATGGCTCCCTTCTCAGTGCCAAGTGATTTTCTTCTTGTCCAATCCAAAGGCCTCTCCTCAGGCCCCACTGTCCTTGACCTCTGCAGCCATTGGATACTGTTGGTCACTCCCCTCCTTGATACCTTCTTTCCTCTAGGTTTTCAGGACCCCCACGTCCTGCTCCTCCTCCCTCCCTGACTGCTCCTCTGTCTTCTGGGCTAGATCCACCTCCATGTCATGCCTTCTAACCTTGGGTGGCTCTCAGGGCTTTGTCTTGGACCCTCTTCTCTTCATCCTCTAGACTTTGTGATCTCACCTACTCCCATGGATTTAGTGACCATCTGTATGCTGAGGATTCTCAAATCTACCTTTCTTGCCCCAATTTCTCTGCTGACTCCAATCTTGAATCTCTGACTTCTCCAACTGGATGTCCTATTGATATCTTAATCTCAACATGTCCGAGACAGAACTCATCATCTTTCCCCTTAAACCCTCCCACCCTCCTACCTTCCCTATTATTGTAGAGGGCAACACCACCCTGGGCACCTTCCTTACATAAGGGTTCCTGAAGGAACTGTCCAATCAGAGGGTGCTTCCAATGCTGGAGAGAGGTTTCTGCAGGAAGAGCTGGGGCATGGTGGGGGCTGTCCTGAGTACAGCCTGCAGAGGAATTCCTGGGTCCTTGGAAAATTCTAGGGTAACTCTTTGAAGAAATGGTTGGTGAAGATTTAGCGACTGTAACCCATGTTGGCTTGGTTTTCATTCCTTTTTTGGTAAGATTACTCAATGAGTAGATGAGGGAGGAACGTTGTCTACCTGGATTTTGGCAACATATCTCGTAGTCTTCTTATGGAGAAGAAGGGGGGATATGAATAAGACAGAAATGAGCAGTTCACCAACATTAAGCACCAAGTAGGTGCCAGGCACTGTGATGCAATTAGATGGGCTCAGCACTGCCTACAGGGCTTGACTCCAAACACTGGTAATTGTTTGGTGCCAGCAGGGCACAAAGGCTCCACTGAAGTGCCCCAGGGACGTGTGCTGGGCACTGGGGCTTGTAACATTTTTACCAATGACTTGGGTCTATTATGGTGTCAAATCCAGGGGACTGTGACAAGAGCACCGGGCTAAATTTTACATGGTGCTATTTAGTAAAGGATGAATGCACATCCTTGCATTTGAGTAGAAAATAAACTATCTTCACCAGAAGGTAAGTGGGACATGTCCACAGACCCACCCAAGGGGCTGGGGGGGGGGCACCTACATCAAAGGGCACCCATTTCTCTCCCTTAGGTTCACACACTCCAGCCGGGCCTCAGGGCTGCAGGGTCTCCCCCGAGTGGAAGGGAGATGGGCTTACCCTGGTGGGAGAGGATGCCCTCCAGCTACTCACCTCGGGAGCTCCTGAGCCCCTCCCAGTGTGCTTCCCATTGATGACACCCCCACTTCAAACGTACATTGGATGGATAATTCCATCCCCTACACCTACACCCGACAGCCCTTCCACATCAAGGGTCACAGAACGGATCGATATATCAGAAATAAAACGCGAAGCCACATGGGACCTCGGAGTGCGGAGTGGGGGGGTGGGCTTCTCATATCTCTTCTTTGAGACCAGGCTTATTTTGTGTCTTAATTGTGCACACGTGGTTGTTGGGGTCATAGCACATCGTGGTTTGGGCTCCACTTCTTCGGCTGTTAGTCTCCTGTGTGGATCGCTTTGTGCTGCCCACCGACACTCGTGCCCCCGCCATTTCTTAGGCCAGGTACTTCCTCAGCGCCGCCCCGAAGAGGCCGGAGCGGGAGAGGGGTCAGTACTTGTAAGGGGGGGTGTCAAACGAGTGAGCGCCCCCCCAGTCTGGATGCCCTCCCCCAATATCCCCAGCCCAGTCACTCCACCCACGTCCCCAACCTGGCTCCCAGCTGCGCACCCCCACCCCAGGGCTGCTGCGGCAATTCCAGCCAGGCCCCTCCGCATTTCCACTGCAACAAAGAAGTGGGGGGCGGGGTCCAGGGACAGAGAATGGGAGCACCTGCGC
Source organism: Dromiciops gliroides (assembly GCF_019393635.1). Taxonomy (NCBI): domain Eukaryota; kingdom Metazoa; phylum Chordata; class Mammalia; order Microbiotheria; family Microbiotheriidae; genus Dromiciops; species Dromiciops gliroides. Next base: position 668,535,718 of record NC_057863.1, on the reverse strand, counting down.
CCAAGGCCCGATGGAGGGGAGGGAAAGGGGAGAAGGCCAATAGGAGCTCGTCTCTGTGGCAACCGCCCCCCTCCCGCCCTCCCCCACAACTGCCCGAGCCGAGGGTTTATGGGAAAAGCCAAACTAGAGCTAGGCACCCTTGAGCAGTGGGGATTATGGGAAGGGAAGCCCCTAGGTGGGGGGGTGGGGGTGGGGCAGTCTACCCCAAGGGATTGTGGGAAAGGGAAGAGAAGCTTCTAAAGTGGGGAGGGGGGGCCCTGCCTGGCTGGCGGGATTGTGGGAAGGGGAGTCCTTAATGTGTGGAGGGGGAATCTTTGCCCTGGGGATTGTGGGAAGAACTCCTAGTGTGTGTGGGGGGAGCTTCACCTCTAAGATTTGGGGGAGTCTATGTGTGTGTGGAGGGGGGTGCTGCCTGGCTCAGAGGGTTGTGGGAAGGGGGGCTCCTGGCAGAGAAGCAGGAGTGACCCAGCCCCCACCCCCCAGGCATCTTCAGGCCCCTGGTGGCATCCTCTCTTCTCTTTCTCCCAAGGGCAGTTACCTGCAGTGCTGAGCATCTGCCCTGCTACTGTGAGGCCCTGGACTCGCTTGGGCTCTGAAGGGTCCTCCCCACTCCCAGGTCCCCTGACACTGTCGTCTTCCTCTCTGCTGGATCCCAGTCGAGTTGTGGGCCCAGTTTCTGTTGTTGAGGCCCAGGCTTGGTGAGCCAGTGCTTGGGGGATGGCCCACCCCTCCTCCTCATTTCTGAGCCTCCCCTCTCTGTGGGTCCCAGGGAAAGCTGGCTTGTGGGAGCCCAGTACAGCTTGGGCAGTGGGAGCTGCTGACTGACCTCAGCTTGGTCTCTGCTCTCTGCAGCCTCCTGGACTGTCACTGAGATCTGTTCATCCCCCCATGTGGCTCCCTCTTTGGGGAGCCCTGCTTGTTGGGGAGTGGGGTGAATGCTGGGCAAGGCTGGGTCCCTTCTCTGGATGTAGCAGCTACCACGGATGCCCAGCAGGCCTGTCCTGGGATTTCCTTGTCCCCCAAAGCTGCCTTGCACTGCAGGGTTTTCTACTGGGCAGTGTCTCCTGGGAGGCAGGTTGGCCGGGAGCTCCAGCAGGCCCTACCACAGGCCCATATTTCCACTCTTGGGGAAGGGCAACTGAGAAGGGAGCAAGCAGGAGACCCTGACCCTGGGGCAGCTTTGGGCACCCTGGGGCTGTGGAAGTGAGCCTTCTCTGCCCAGTGTGGATACTCGGGCCTTGGCTTCCTTCTCCACTTCTCCTCCCCCTCCTCCCTCTTCCTCCTCCTCTGCCTGCCTCAGTTTCTCCATACATGAAGTAGTTGTGTTTGGTGGTCTCTAAGACTCTCTGATCATGGGGAGCTGGTGGCTGTCTGCTCCAAGCCTAATCAAGGAGCCTTTGGAATTGCCCCACTGTTACTCAGAAAGTGATGGTAGAGAAGAGGCCAGTGTTTGGGGGACCTTTTGCTCCTGGTTTTTCAATCTAAAAAGAGTGGGCATCGTGCTCCATTTTCCTTATCACTATCTCTTTGTTTTCAGGGTCAGCAGGAGAATCTGCCAGAGGGTGGCCCTGGGAATGGGGTTCAAGGGTCCCTTGGCCAATTGGCCCAAGAGGAAGAAGCCAAAGGAGGCCCTGAGACAGACTTTTAGAAGGATGAATTGACGGGTCTCCTTGGAAGTATTGACCCCTCAGCTTCCTGGGACACCCCTCTGAGAGAAGTAGGTGAGGACCTATTATGCAACGAGGTCCAGAAAAGCCACCAGAAAATCCTCCTTGTCTCTCTCAAGATGGGCCTGGTGGGGAAGGAGCATTAGTGGGCTTTAGCCACAAGTCCCACCTAGTGAGTCACGAGAGGACCCACTGGTGAGAAGCCCTGTATGTGCAGTGACTGCAGCAAGAGCTTCAGCCAGAAATCCAAGCTCAGCCTTCACCAGAGAGTTCACACCAGAGAGAGACCTTTCCAGTGTCCCTGCTGTGAGAAATGCTTCAGCCAGAGCTCCTGCCTTTCTGTCCACCAGACGGTCCACAGTGGTGCCTCCAACCTCTGCTCCCTCCAGAGAATTCATCCTGGGGAGGAAGCTGTGCCAAGAGCTTCAGCCACCATTCAACCTCATACAGTCACAGGAGGATTCACACTGGGAGAAGCCCTAAGAGTGCACCTTCTCCAGCTCAGACCTATGCACCCACCAGAAGCCCTACAAGTGTGCCTTCTGTGGCCAAGGCTTCAGCAAGGACTCAGACTACCTGAGCCGCCAGAGTTCACACTGGCGCAAAGCCCTGGGAGTGTGCCTTCTGTGTCAAGTATCTGGCAGCACTCAGGCCTTGTCCCCTCCAGGGATCTGGGGCCACCTCCCATCTTCCCCATCTCTGTGGTTACTCATTTTTCTATGACTATTTCTTTTTTTTTTTTTTTTTTTGGTGAGGCAATTGGGGTTAAGTGACTTGCCCAGAGTCACACAGCTAGTAAGTGTCAAGTGTCTGAGGCTGGATTTGAACTCAGGTCCTCCTGAATCCAGGGCCAATGCTCTATCCACTGCGCCACCTAGCTGCCTCTCTATGACTTTCTAACCCTACTTGACTGAGACAAGATCATGAGGATCACTGAGGCTCGGGCAGTGGCTGTGGTGTTTGTGTCCCTGGAGCCATCATCCAGCCTTGGGAGACCCAGCTTCTCCCCTTAGCCTTGCCCACCCTCCTGGACCTGCCAGAGTGAACTGGTGAAGCAGCATTAAAGGTCGTCTGGGTCTCCATCTGCAGTCCCTAGAGGACGAGAATGGGACAGGGCTGCCCTGCTCTGAAGACTGGAGTGGAGGAAGGGGCTGAGAGGGGATGGGCCTTGGGGAGACCACTCATCCCACCTCCTTTTGTCGCGGACCTCATTTTTACATCGTCTTCCTTGATGAATGTGTCTCTCCCCACTCCTCTATCCCATGTAACAAAAGACAGGGAATCAGCTCAGCCAGGCTCACTCCAGCAGCCAGACGGGGCGCTAGTGCCCCATGGCAAAGAGCTTCTTAGCTCGTATCCAGGCCAAGTCTGGTCATTTTGATCCCACAGAGTTCTGTTCTCTCCATTTACGTTGTTGCCATTGGGTAGACATTCCCTGGTTGTCAGTTCATGTAAGTCTTCTCATGCCTTCCTGAAGTCTTCACACTGATCTTTTTTTGTTGTTGTTGTTTCTTTTTGTGTGGGGGGGGGGCAAAGAGGGTTAAGTGACTTGCCCAGGGTCACACAACTAGTATGTGTCAAGTGTCTGAGGCTGGATTTGAACTCAGGTCCTCCTGAATCCAGGGCTGATACTTTATTCCCTGTACCACCTAGCTGCTCCCCACACTGATCATTTCTTACAGCACAACCATATTATATTATGTTCATGGATCACCATTCCTTTGGTCATTCCCCTATCTACTGGTGTCTATTTTGTTTCTTTTTAAAATAATAAATTTTTATTTAAAGTTTTGAGTTCCAAATTTTATTGCTCCTTCCCTCCCTTCATCCCCAGGTGATAAGCAACCAGATATAGGTTATACATGTACAGTTATGTAAAACGTTATCATATTAGTCATTTTGTATAAGAAAACTTGAATAAAAAGAAATTGAAAAATAACACGCTTCAATTTGTTCCATCAATATCAGTTCTTTCTTTGGAGGTGGATAGTATGTTTCATCATGAGTCCTTTGGGGTTGTCTTGGATCATTGTATTGCTGAGAATAATTAAGTCATTTACAATTCTTCATCAAACAATATTGACATCACTGTGCATAATGTTCTTTTGGTTCTGTTCATTTCACTATACATCAGTTCATACAAGTCTTTCCAGGCTTTTCTGAAATCATCCTGCTTGTCATTTCTTAGAGCATGATAATATTCCATCATATACCACAGTTTCTTTAGCCATTCCCCAATTGATGGGCATTCCTTCAATTTCTACTTCTTAGCCACCTCAAAAAGAGCTGCTATAAACATTTTTGTACAAATAGGTCTTTTTCTCTTTTTGGGTACATCTTTGGGATATAAACCTAGCAGTGGTATTGCTGGATCAAAGGGTATGCATGGTTCTTTTTATTTTCTTCACAGTTGAAAAAAATTACATTAAAATATTTTACAAATCATTACATATTTACCAGTTCTCCATTTTCTTTCTTTCTTTCTTTCTTTTTTTTTTTTTTTTTTGCGGGGCAATTGGGGTTAAGTGACTTGCCCAGAGTCACACAGCTAGTAAGTGTTAAGTGTCTGAACCTAGATTTGAACTCAGGTCCTCCTGAATCCTGGATCCATGCTTTATCCACTTTACCATCTAGCTGCCCCCTTCTGCTTGGCTTTTAAAGCCAAAAGAGGAGCTAGGTAGCACAGTAGATGAGTGCTGGCCTTCAGTCAAGAGGACTTGGGCTCAAAATTGACTTCAGACACTATCTGTGTGACACTGGGAAAGTCACTTAACCTTTATTTCAGTTTCTTCAACTGCAAAAAAAAAAATGGGGATAATAATAATATTTACCTCACAAAGTCATGAGAATCAAATAAGATATTTGTAAAGTGCTTAGCATAGTGATGGTACATAGTAGGTAATTATTAATTTTATTTATTTATTTTTGGTGAGGCAATTGGGGTTAAGTGACTTGCCCTGGGTCACACAGCTAGTAAGTATCAAGTGTCTGATGCCGGATTTGAACTCAGGTCCTCCTGAATGCAGGGCCAGTGCTTTATCCACTGCGCCATCTAGCTGCCCCTAGTAGGTAATTAATAAATGCTTATTTCCTTTCCTCTATAACCTGTCTCCCACCCCACATGGAGAATGGATTGCCCCCCCCCACACCTCAGCAGGCTATTATTGCATGAATCCATGTGTGAGGTAGTGAGGGCCTACTCTAGGGTGGAGGCAGTGTCAGAAAAGGGAAGGTTGCATATTGGAGAGATGTTGCAGAGGTGAAATAGACCAGGGATGCTGTAAAGCTGAAATGAATTGGAGATGTAGCAGATGTGAAATGGATCAGAGATGCTGCAGAGGTGAAATGGACCAGAGATGCTGAGAATGTCAAATTCACCAGATGTTTCATTGGCAATGAGAGATGTTGCACAGGTAAAATTCACAGGTTTTGGCACCATTTTGGATCTGGGGGGTGAGAGTGAAGAGTCCAGAAGAACTTGGGTTGGGAGCCTGAGAGCTCAGGTGGATGGTGCCCTCCACAATAACAGGGAAGGTGGGATATGGGTGACGGTTTAGGGGGAAAGATAATGAGTTCATTTTAGGACATGTTGAGTTTAAGCTCTATACTGGACATCGAGTTCAAGATGTCTGAAAGGCAGGAGATGAGAGGCTGAAGGTGGGCAGGAAAGGTAGATTTGAGAATCATTAACACAGAAGTGAGGGGCAGCTAGATGGCACAGTGGATAAAGCACCGGCCCTGAATTCAGGAGGACCTGAGTTCAAATCTGGCTTCTGACACTTGACACTTACTAGCTGTGTGACCTTGGGCAAGTCACTTAACCCTCATTGGCCTGCCAAAAAACCCAAACAAACAAAGAACAATAACACAGAGGTGGTCATTAAATCCATTGGAGCTGATGCATTCACCAAATGAAGTAGAATAGAGGGAGAAAAAGGCCCAGGACAGAGCCCTAAGGGACATGATTTGAAGGAGGTGCCAGCCCAGGAGATGGAGAAGTAATGATCAGACGTAGGGAGAGAACCAGGGGAAAGAAGGGAGTAGCAAGAAGAGGGGACCAAGGAGGACAGGATGAGCAACAGGGTCCAAGGCTGCAGAGAGGTCCAAGAGGCGGAGGACTGAGAAAAGACCATTGGATTTGGCCAGGAAGTGGTCACTGGTCACTCTGGAGAGGAATGGGGCCTGGGAACCAGATGATAGGAAGTTAAAAGAAGACAGTGAGAGCAAAGCAAGTGAAGGCACCTGGGCTTTTTGAGGAGCTTGGCTGGGAAGGGGCAGGAGGGCTAGGGAAGGGTTTTCAGTCTCCTACTTCCAACCCAGGAGGGCCCAGACCGTAGGCTTCGACGAACCCTCTAAATTAGGGCAGTGAGATGCCCTTCAGGGGTGCTGGAGGGGCCTCCCCAGCCCAGCCTGGCCCGGGCCTCTTAGGCCTGTGCTCTCCAGGAGTGTAGCTCACTGCCCAGGGGCTCATACCTGAAGTTTGGCTCCCTCCTCCAGGAAGCCCTCTGGAGGGGGGCGGGCCCTTCTCTTTCTCTGCTCCCCTTGCCCAATGCTGTGCCCGCGATCCTGGGGGGCGGGTGCTGTGGTCATGCCCACATTACAGATGAGGAAATGCCTGAAGCTGGATCCTACCTCTCCGCATTGCACCACCTGAGCCGAGGCTCTGGGTTTCCCCAACAGAATGCATGCTCCCTGAGGCCAGGGCCTTCTTGGCTTTGGTCTGCATCAGGCACTGAAGGCTTGCCAAAGGAGCGAGGGGTCTGGGCGTAGAATGGAGAAGGTCCAGAGGTTTGCAGGTGGGAGGCACCTCGCCAGAGACTGGGAGGCATCCTCCCCACCCCGACGGTGGCCTCATCCATCTAAAGGCAGTGCTGGAGGTGCACCGGGAAGGAAGGACACCAGACCGTCGGCCCCATTGCACGGATAAATAAACTAAGGCTCGGAGAAGGGAGGTTGGGTGAGGGGGCCATCAGCCCTCGGCAGAGCGACTGGATGCAGTTTGACGCCCTCGGCAGATCGGACCGTGTAGGGAGCAGGGCGCAGGCGCAGGATGTAAGCCAAGCGCGCGGGCGGAGGCTTCATTCTTTCTCAGCAACACCATTTCCCAGAAAGCAACGCTGGGGACGCTCGTGCCGTAGTCATGGCGACACCGTGGGCGGGGTGGACGCGCTGACGGTTTCTATGGAGCTGGCCGGGGCCTAGGCTGCCATAGGGGGAGAAGATCGGGCTCTAATTGGCTGATAGAGCGCGTGTATCCCGCCCACCCCTCGGACAAGAGAGACTCCCCGCGATTCCGCGTGTGCGCGTGCGCAGTGGGAGCTCGCTCCATCAAGGCCGGAGGCATCTGGTGAGTTCGGACTGTGAGAGCGGCAGCCTCTTGGTTCCCCAGGGGGCGGTTGGCGTGAGCAGGCAGCTGCCCTCCGGCCTGGCCGGTGCCCTTGTGGCCCATGCCCCCTGCCCGGCCCCCTGAGGGATATCGGCAGCCGGACGCTTCCTCTGAGGCCTGGGGCAAACAGCGGCTGCGCAGGAGCGAAGCGGGGAGGGGGGGGGGTGCTGTAGTGCGGTACCTTCTGGGAAGCGTAGTTTGTAAGCAGCCCTGGGAATGGCGGCATCTCAGTCTGCGCAGGCACGGGAGGAGCAGGGTGCGCGCGCAGCCTCGTTCGCCTTTCGGGAAGTGTAGGCTGGGCGCTGGTGTGGAGGGAGGTGAGTGAGGACAGGAATGGGCGGGGGGGAGGAGGAGGAAGAGCGGAGTGGGGGTGGGGGGTGGGACCATAGAGTCCGTGGGAGACTCCAGAGACCATACACTGACACGTTCTGCGGCGTCTGACAGAGGGGGAAACTGAGGCACGGGAGGGCGGGGTAAGAGAAGTGAGTGTGGAAGGGGGAAGAGGAAGATGAAGAATAGCCCCGGGGAGGGGGGACCTTGGGAGTCCCTGTTCTGCTCAGGGAGCACACGTGGATATAGGCTGTAGGGCATCTGACAGAAGGGGAAACTGAGGCACGGAGGGCAAGAGAGGGAGGAGCCCCGAGCCCCACCCTGTCCCCTGCCCTTGGAGCTCAGGTGGACTCGGGCTGAGGAGCATCTGACAGAAGAGGAAACTGAGGCAGGGGAGCGGGAGAAGGAGTGGGGGGCAGGAGTCCTGAGCCCCAGAACCCCACTCTGTACAGCCCTTGGTGCTCACAGGGGCCCAGCTTGAGGAGAAACAGAGGAGCTGAGTAGGGGAAGGGCCTGGGAGAGGGGCTGGCTTGGGGGCCAGGACTCGGACCCTCCTGTCCCCTGAGGGGCACCAAGTTGGGGACACAGACCTATCATCCCGCTGGGGCCCCCTGGGGAGGCCCTGCCCTCACAGACTGGCAGGTGCCCATCGCCACAACTCGGGGGCCAGAAGGTGGGGCTCAGACAGGCCTGGGGGATCCTCCCCTTTCTCCCTGGACCTCACTGCAGCACCGCCTCTTTGTCTGACACAGGAGGAAACCGAGGCCGCCGAGCTGCTTGTGGTGGACTCCATGTCTCTGGGAGCCCCCCCCAGAGGCCTCCCGCAGGCTCCTGCCCATAAGAACCTGGTGAGTTCTTCCAAGAGATGGTGGCCCTTGCACTCACTGCCCTCCAGCTTCTGTTTGGGCAGAGAGACTGGGGGTAGGGAGGGATGGGCTTTTTGTGGGGAAGGGGATGGAGGCTGTGGGGCATCTATGCAGAGACGTTCCCCCCCACCCCAGATCATGCTTGGCACGGAGCAGGGGCTTAATCGGTTCTTGTCCCCTCCCCCTTTCCTTCCTCCTCCCTCCCCTGACTGTGCCCAGGCTGTGCCTTCATCCAGCATGGCTGGACAGAAAGCCTGAAGGTTGGCGATGTAGCTGGGAGAGGAGCGGGGGGTTGGGGTCACCTTGGTGGGGATGGCTCTTCTGGCTTCCTCTAGTCAGTCACCCCCACCTTCAGGCTCTCCTCGACCCCACAGTCCCCCACACTCCTGTCAGGCTAGGCTGCTCAGCCCCATCTCAGAACCCTCCCTCCTTTCCAGGCTCCCCCTTCCATCCCCTTGATGTCATCTTCCTCCATGTCTTGCTCCTTCAGGACCTTGGACAGTGCTCCCCTTCCCTCCAGGGCAACCCTCTCTTCCCTGGTGGTCCTGTCTCCTCCCTGCTCCTGTCCCTTTGAGGCCAGCCCCTGAGGTCCAGCTCCAGACCTGGCCCTGGCCTTGTGTCCTCCATCCTGAGCCCTCCCCTCACCCGAACTGCCTGCCAACACCCCAGTCCCATCCTTAATAGCCCTGCTGCTCCTCCAGCCATTGTCCAGAGCTCTCCTGCAGGGAGCCAGCCGCATCTGTGGCTTGGCCTCCTCTCTTGTCACCAGCGTCCTCCGGGGCTCCGTGAAGACGTCCAGCCTCGGGAAGGGCACCTGGCCTTCTTCACCCCCCACCTCAGTCACCTGCCCTATCGCTCCTTCCCTTTCTGCTCCCACTGTGACCCCCTGGGGTCTTGGTATATATGGGAAGCCCTTCGATTGGCCACACGCTCATCTCCCCCCTGCCCCTCTTGCACAAAGCAGATGAAGGGGCTGCCACCTGCAGCCCCAGACCCTGGCACGAGGTGCACTCAGGCAAGCCCCAGCCTCCAGTCTTCTCTGAGAACCCAGTGCGAGGTGAGGGCATCTTGAGGACCAAGGAGGGACTTGGGATCAGGGCACCCACGCAGCCGCCACTGGTCGTGTAGCCCCTGAAATAGAGTCTGGGGGGATCCTGCAGGGGGATGCAGCCCACCTGAAGCAGGGAGCCTTGGGGAAGCCCCCTTAGCTTCCTCCCTTCTGTTCTCTTTTGGTTTCCCCTTCAGCGTCCTCCAGAGAGAGAGCCCAGAGCCCTGACGCTCAGGGGCCCCTGCCGAGCGGAGCCCCCGGAGAGCCTGACGATGCCAGCCCCCCTGGGCCTCCAGCAGGTGGAGGAGGAGGCGGCCTGGGGCCAGGCCTGCCCCCCGCAGGGCGACCCTGACCCCACTGAGGCCTCACGCCAGCGATTCCGGAGGTTCCGCTACCAGGAGGCAGCCGGGCCCCGGGAGGCCCTGAGCCGACTTCGGGAGCTCTGTGTCCTCTGGCTCCGGCCAGAGGTCAGCCCCAAAGAGCACATCTTGGAGCTGCTGGTGCTGGAGCAATTCCTGAGCATCCTGCCCATGGAGATCCAGACCTGGGTGCGCACCCAGGGGCCTCAGAGCCCTGATGAGGTGGTGGCCCTAGTGGAAGGCCTGCAGAGGAGCCCCGCGCGGCTGATGCAGTGGGTGAGGCTGGGGGTGGGGCAGGTAAGGTGGGGGGCAGGTGAAGCTGGGGGGGGGCAGATGAGGCGGTGGGTGAGGCTGGGGGTGAAGAGAGGCTGAGGGGAGCTGCAGAGGCTACAGCCATAGGTGAGGACAAGGACACCAGCTGAGGCTGGGGGAAAGGCAGAGCCAGCAGGGCCCTACGTCCCCTCTCAGTGCCCTAAATGTGTGTCGGGCACTGCCCTGTCTTTTCTCTTGGGGGCTCTCTGCCCCAGAACAAACCCTAGGCCCCTTTTCTCTCCCAGTGTTGCTCCCTTTGCCTGGTGGGAGGCAGGGGGACATGGGCAGGCTCCCAGGTTGCCCCCAGGCTGACCCCTTTAGCAGTACCGCACCTGGGCCAAGCTCGGTCCTAGGACCTCTGAGGCCATTGGCCCACAGGAGGGCCCTACCACGCCAAGTCCTGGCTCAGTCCATCTTCCATTTCCCTCAGATCATGGGTCACATTCTGAGACAGGAAGGGCTTTCTGCCAGGATCGAGCCCCGGGGCATCCAGCCAGGAGCCAGGAACCTTCAGGGCAAAGGCCAGAAGGAGGAGGAGCCCCTGCTGAGGCCTCAGCCGGACACCCAAGAAGAGGCGGGCCAGGATGTCAAGGAAGAGCCCAATGGACCTCAGGAGACGGGTGGGTGACAGAGGGGCCACTGGGAGAGGAGACAGTGCAGGGGCAAAGGCTCGGCAAAGGAGTGACCAGAAAGCTGCCCCTGGGGGACCCTTGTGGGGGGGGGGGAGCGACAGAGGTCAGAGAGACAGAGACAGAGAGAGAGGAGGAAGCGAGGGAGGGAGGGGCACTCAGGGCTACTGAGGCAGGACCAGGATGAGGGCTAGGACTGCAGAGGCCCAGAGCTGCAGGGCCCCCAGGGCCAGGCCAGGCAGCCTGGCAGGATTCAAATTGGGGCTCTTTTCTTCCTGGGCCAGGCCCGTGGGAGAGGGTGGACCAGGTGGGCCGAGCCCCGCCTGCTCACATCCTGCTGTGTGGGGGCAAACCCCTGCCTGCCCACTGGAGCTGGGAGGTGCCCGGGTGGGGGTGGGGGCGGGGGCATACAGGAAGCTGACCTGAAATCTCTGTCTGCTCCCTAGCCCCACCTACTCCCCACATCCCCACTCACCCTCCGGAGGGGAATGGCCACCACCCAGAGACGTCAGCCCCTTTCCTGCCCTCAGGATGCCAGGTGAGCCCTGCTCCTGGGCATGGTCCTGGGCACAGCTTTCCTCTTCCTCTCTTGTTCTCCCCTCGCCTTCCCCTTCCCTCTCCCCTTCCTCTTCCTTCCTCCCCTCCCCTCCCTCCTCTCCTCTCCTCCTTTATACTCTTCTCTGAATCTTGACTCCAGATTACCCCCCCCCACCCATTGCTCCTGGCCTTCCTTGGTCACTGAGGCCTTTGGACAGCCCTGAGACCCTTGGCCCAGTGAAAGTCGGGCCCTTTCTGAGCTGGGGAGGAGCCATGCATGGACAAGAGGGGAAGGGGAGGCATGTCCCCCCCAGTCGCCCGTTGCCCCCAGACCACTGCCCATGGACTCACCCAGACCCTCCTTTGCCACGTCTGAGCTGGCATACCACCACAGCCGGTGCCTTGGTTTGCCACCCTGTCAGTCTGCCGCTCACCCGGCCTGGCTAGGCCGTGATTTGAGGTGGGACTGGAAGGAGGCTGAGGAGGTGGCCAGAGATGACACCCAGAGCCCGGAGATGGAGGGCTTTGTTGGGGGCAGGGAGGGGGGCTGCTCCTGGAAGCCATGGGAGCCCCTGGAGGTTATGGAGGAGGGGAGGTGATGTGGTCAGACCTGGGCTTTAGGGACATAACTCTGGTGGCTGCGTGGAGAATGGATCAGGGTGGGAGACTCAAGGCAGGCAGGCCATAGTCCAGGCCTGTGCCATCACGGGGTCTGGGTCAGAATAGAGAAGGGGGTGTTTTGGAGGTGACATCAACAGGCCTTGGATCTGGGGGCAACAGAGAGTGAGGAGCCCAGGGTGACTTCCAGTCTGGGAAACTGAGGGACTGGGAGAGTGGGGGTGCCCTCTACAGTGACAGGGCGGTAGAAGGGGGTGGGCACAGGTCAAAGATCGTGAGTTCTGTTTTGGACATGTTGAATTTAAAATCTATTGGACATCTGGTTGGAGATATATGGAAGGCCTTTGGAGATGAAGAACTGGTCAGCAGGTAGGTTTGAGGAAGGAGTGGGGAGGTGTGTAAGAGCCTTGGGAAGGGGGGCAGCTAGGTGGTGCAGTGGATAAAGCACCAGTCCTGGAGTCAGGAGGACCTGAGTTCATATCTGACCTCAGACACTTGACACTTACTAGCTGTGTGACCCTGAGCAAGTCACTTAAACCCAATTGATTCACCCAAAAAAAAAGCCTTGGGGAGGGCAGGAGAGTGATCTGATGAGGGAGGGAGAGGAGGATTGCCAGGCAGCAGGGAGGGCCCGGTGGGGTGGTGTCCCATAAACTTGTGGTGGACCCACCACAAGGTGATTTTCTTCATCTTCATTCACCATCATGTGTGGATGTGTAAAGGTGACAGATGGCGGGAGTGACCTAGGCCTCAGGCTTGGGGGTCATGATTGGGGATGTGATGAGAGGTCGAGGGATTCACAAGAGGAGGACAGTGTAGAGATGAAGTGGTTCCCCAAGGGGTCTGGATGAGGGGAAGAGGAGGGAGGGGCTGGGAAGGGACTGAGGGGTCAAGGGGTCAGGGGTCACAGTGAGGATGAAGAGGAGTTATGTGAGGGGAGCCAGAGGGAGGGGGGGACGCCAATAGATTAGGGTGGGATAAGGGGACTTCGGGATTTAGACCACGGAGGTGAGGAACTGGAGGTGCTATGTTTGTGGGTGACAGCAAGATCCAGGGTGTGACCAACCTTGTGTGTGGCTGAGGTCAGTGGAGGTGAGCAGGCTGAGGAATGCAGAGGTTTGGGGGTCTGAGGGAGAGTCATGTGGCTGCTAAAGTCCCTTGGTGGGAGGGGGGATTTGGGGAGGAGGGAAAGGCTGTGAGCTGGTACTGGGCTCACTGAGGAGGGAAGGGGTGTGTCCTGGGCAGGGCTGGTGGGTGTGACCAGCACCGACCTCTGAGGAGCAATGCAGGAAGGGGGAGAAGCTGGAGAGTGAAGATGTGGGGGGGTGCTGCCAGAAAAGCTGGGGGGCTGCCCAGGAAGGTGGGAGGGGGCTGCCCAGGAGAGCGGGGGGTGGGGAGCTGCCAGAAAAGCTGGGGAGGCAGCCAGGTCTTGCTAAGTGCCAGAAGATGACAAAGACCCAAGCAGACATCTTGTCCCATTTGGAGAAGAGCGTCTGAAAGGCTCTGGCCAGGCCCTAAACCCCTGGCACAAGGAGGAAAGCTTTAAGCGGGTCCCTGTTTCGTCATCTTCTCATGCAAGACCGAGAGCCTGTGTGACCTGGTGGACAGAGAGCATGGGTCCTGCTAAGCCCTGCCTCTGACATGACGGTCGCCGTCCCGTTGGTGCTGTTGGCCCAGGGACAGGCCTGGGGGCCCCAAGACCTTGGGGCTCTGGCCTGCCCACACCAGCAATGTGCCTCAAATGGCCAGGGCGCTTCAGAGCCCTGCCCCACCCTCACCCCAGCTCTTTCCCTTGGTCTCTCGGTTTCCCTGGAGGTCACTGAGAGTGGCTGGAGGCGACTCCTGGCATCTGGCAGCTTTGGGGATGTTCTGAGCATTGACTGGGGCGGGGGGGGGGGGGGTGTGACTCCTAGGCAGAGGATGCCTGGAAGAGGCCCCTGACTTAGCCTGGAAGGGGCGGGGTTAGTGGGATGGGAGGAGTCCATGGGCTTGGATCGGGAAGGCTGGTTCAGATCCTGCCTCAGTCTGAGAAGGTTAAGGGATTGGATAAGTCCTTTGGATTCACTGTGCCTCAGTTTCCTTGGAGCTCCTCAGATTCTGAGTGGTGGGGAGAGAGAGTTAGGTGGGAGGAGTCTGTGTCGGTCTGTCTGGGGCCCTGAAGTCCAGATGTCCAGCAGACCAGCTGGTGGAGCCCCGGGAGGCTCCCCACATCTGGGACATCATTGGAATTCAGGTCTCTCCTACCTCCAAAGGCAGTGCTCGCTCACCATTGTCCGCTTCCTCTTGCTCTCGCACACCCCTCAGGCTACGTCTCCTCCCACCTCAGGCCTTCTTGCAGCCACCCCCAGCCCCCAGCTTGTCTGGCTAGATCCTCTGGCCAGACAGGCGAGATTCCTCAAGAGAAAAGGCAATAGGGGAGGCAGCGGGCTGTGGGGGAAGAGGCTGAGCAGGCGATGCCAGGCAGTCACAAGCCTCGTCAGGTCTGGGCCGAGCTGATGTCTGTGAGGGGGAGGGAAGGCTCTGAGGCCTGTCCTCGTGGGAACGTCTGAGCCTGGGTCACCCAGTCTGGAGCCACCCCCTGCTGGGGCTACGGATGGAAACTCGGGGATGGGTCTGGCCAGAAAATCTGGAAGGCACAGGGTTTGTGAGTTTCCCTTTGGAAAGTAAGGAGATCAGGAGGGAGGGGCTTTGGGAGGCACTCAGTCACCGAAAGAGAGAGGGCCTGGCTTTTGGATGGGCAGCCCATGGGAGGAGCAGGAGCCCCTCCGCTCAGGGGTCTGTGTGGACAGATGGCTGAGGACAGCACGCGGGCCTTGGAGCAGCCCATGACTGGAGAAGAGGTCGGGCTTCAGGGTGGTTGTCTATGAAGAAGAAACGCAGAGACCCGGCGGGGAAGCGTTGGCAGAGGGCGAGAGGGGAGATGCCATGGGGCTGGACGATGAGGAAGAAGGGAAGGGAGTGCGGCTGACAGGGAGCGGACCCCCGTACCTTGAAGTGGGGGGATGGAAGGCAGCTCCCCTGTCACTGAAGTCATGAGGCCCAAGTTCAGAGCTGGCTGTTCTCGACAGTTCCTGTGAGCTCCAGGACTCCCCCGGCTCACACATCCAGCCCCAGTCACTTTCCTGAGCGGCAGGCTGCCGCCACTCATTGCCTAGCATGCATTTCCAGCTGGATGCCCTAGAGACATCTCCAGCTCTCAGCTGGTCCAAAATAGTGTCACGTCCTCCCGGTCCTCCGGGTGGCCAACCCCGCACTGGCAGTGCCCTCCCTCCTGCCTTCTGCCCCCTAGTCCTTCCCTCCAAGCATGAGGCCTTTCTAACCTTCCCTCCTCCTCATCCCCTCATCCCTCCCACACTGCTTCCCACCTTGGGTTCACTTTGCTTGCTTCACTCTATGCATGCATTCTCAGCTCCACCATTAGAATATGAGCTACTGAGTAAGAATCCGTTCATTCTTTGTATGGAGGGCTTCGTCTAAAAATGTGTGTTTGTTGGTTGGTTGGCAAGTGGAGTGTGTGGTGCAAGAGGGGGAGCAGTATCCAACGAAGCCAGAAAGGTAAGTTGGAGCAACGCTAACCAGAGGGAGCCATTGGCCTTGGCTGAAGAGGGGAGTCACAGGGTGGGATCGCAGCAGTGGGGAGAAAGTGCTGCAGTCATCTAGGCAGGAGGTGATGAGGGCTTGGCTAAGGGGGTCACTGTGGGAGTGGAGAGAAGGGGTTGGATGCCAGAGATACCGGAGCATCCGTGGGATGATGGGATATTGCTGAACTGGGGAGACTGGGAGGCTGGCAGTGCCTTCCACAGAAATGGGATGTGGGTGTGTGTGTGGGTGTGTGTGTGCTCGCGAGCGAGAGCCTGAAAAATGTCAGTGTAATGATAATGATGACAGAACCCCTGGGAGCTGGTGAGGTCCCCTGGAGGAGAGCAGAGGACACAGGACAGCCCTGCTAGGAGTGTGATGTAGATAAGTCAGTAAAGTCCCATGGCCGCCGAATGGTAGATGTCTAATAAGGGCTTGTGTGGGTGAATGGTTATCCAAATGTGACTTGGTAGAGGAGCAAGAGAATATGGGCTCCGATATCGTCTTTGTCCCCTTGGGAAGGCCCCCCCACTTCCCTAGGCCTGGGTCTCTTGCTGTTTAACAGCAGGGGCTTCAAGTTGCTGGGCTCTGAGGGCCCTTCCTGCTCTAGAGGGAGTGTCCCACGATCCTCTCTGCCTGTGTTCCTCATTCCCTGCATTCTCAGCGCAGACAGGACATTCATTTGACGGAGGAGCTCTTGAAATGGAACCTGTCTTCCGTGGTGGGGTTTTAGAACTGGAGCCAGAGTCCTCTGTCGCTGGCCACAGATCTCGTGTACTTCATTCAGAATCCCACGGCCACGGCTGCCATCTTCCAGGCACTGCACTTGCGGGGGGGGGGGGTCCTTCCTGCTCCATTCTGCACCCCTCCCCCAGACCCCTGGGCCAAGGCAGCCTCTGATCTAGGGATGTTTCCGCAGGAGCAGTGGGGTCTGTTGGATGCCTCCCAGAGAGAGCTCTACTGGGACGTCATGCTAGAGAAATACGGCAGCGTGGTCTCCCTGGGTAAGGACTGGTCTCGTTTGGGCTGGGTGTGGGCGGGTGGGCTGGGGGCTGCGAAGGGTGGGAGCAGATCGGCCGGAGGGACACAAAGCGAGGTCAGAAGTAAAGACCTTGGGCAGACCCCGTGTGACAGGGCCAAGGGAGAGAGCTGCAGCATGTTCGGGGAGAGCGAGCTAGAACTCGGGTCTCAGGATTCTCAGACCTGGAACCACACATGCAGTGTCAGGAGCCTCTGTGCGGGGGTGGGGGGGAAAGCCTGGATAGCCTCGAATGCCGAGCCAGGAGGAGGCTAGGGGCTTCCCCAGACCTCAGTTGTCTTCTCTGTAGCACTTTGATGGGTCACTTAGTGCATCCCTGGGATGTGGGGACGCCCTCTCCCAGTGCAGGGGCGGGGCTCGTCTGTGTTGTGGCGTGCTCGCGCCCTGCTGTCCTGGAGGGCAAGTCTCTGGGAGATCGTGGAGCCCCCGCCCCCTTTGCCAGGGACCATCCTTGGCTTGCCGGGAGAGCCACCATCGCGTGGAGATGGGCTCTGAGAGTGAGTGGGGGGTAGGGCCAGTCTCCCCCTTCCAGGAGGTCCTTCGGCAAGGCCACGTGGCCCCCAACACCGAAGATGCGATGGGGTGGGGGTGACTCAGGGACTCCTGCCCCGCCCCGCCCCTGGCCAGGGTTAGCCGGCTCTTTCTGAGGGGCTGTGAGGGTCTGCAGTGTGGGGTCAGCATAGCACCATCCGCCCTTTGCTGCCACAGAACCCCACCGGGGCGCTCTGTGCCTCACCTCCTTCCCGGCGAGGCCCGGGAGGCCCCTGCTTGAGGACCAGCTCCGGGAGAGTGGGCAGGAACTGGTTTCTTTAAACTTGTTTTTCAAAAATCTGTGTTAAAGTGAAGACGCCGCCCAAACACACCCCCCCCCGCCCCCCGCCGGGGGTTCGGTTTTTAAATACTTCCTTTTCTCATCCCTCCCGCCATGTAACTAGCGTCCGGCTCACGCTCCTCCCTCAGTCTCTGGCCCTTACTGGGAGACCCCTCCAGTCCGGGTCCAGACCTTTCCCTCGCCTCCGAGCCCTCTTGGAAGCGTTTGCCCTGTCAGTGGCCTGCGTGCCCCGGGAATCTTTTCTCAACCTCTAGGTCCGTGTTCTCGTTGGGGTCATTCCGCAGTCCATTCATCCACACAGCTGCCCAGCTGACCTTTTAACTCCTGGCTCTGAACCTCACTCATCACTGGCTCCCAGTCACCTCTCAGCCTGGCAGGGGTCTGGCTCTTAGCCCTCTGAATCACCCACCCCTGTGTTTTATCGGCTGTTCCATCTGCCACCTCCCCACTTTTGCACAAAATGTGCCTCACAGCCACCATGCCCTCCCTCTCCCCTCCTAAACTTCCTTTGTCTCTTCTGCTTCCCACTCTGCACCCCTTCTCCGGGGTGGCCAAATGCCACCCCTGTGTTTTATCGGCTGTTCCTCATCTCCACCCCCTGACCTCCCTGGATTCGTCCAAAGCCTTTCCCATCTCCCCTCATGGCAGCACAAGCCTTCCCTCGGCTTGTCTATAGCTGGTTTGTGTATAACTGTTGGATTGTTGTGAGCTCCTGGAGAGCAGGGACTCGGCCAGTGCCTGGCACCTAAGGGACACTTAATAACAGAGGGAAATCAGCATTTATTATACACTTACTGTGTGCCAGGCACTGTGCTAAATGCCCTGCAAACATTATTGTGAAGTATGTCATTTCACCCCTGGGAGGCAGGTGCTGTTATTTAACATAGTTTACAATTGAGGGAACTGAGGCAGGCAGAGGCTCAACGATTTGCCCAGGGTCCCCCACACAACAGCTAGAGAGTGGCTGAGGCCAGATTCAAACTCAGGCCTTCCTGTCTCCTGAGCACTGAATGCCCCCTAAATGTTCCGTTTATCCGAGTGTGCATCTGTAACCTGGCGGCTGCCTGACCCCTGCCTCAGCCCCGCCACCCAATAACCACGACTCCCGGTTCTGGGCCTCCCTCACACCATCCCAGAGCTCAGGAATTCCAGACCACATTTATGAAGCACTTACCCGGGATCATGCCAGGGAGATCAGGGGGTGGAGATGAGGAGGGACAGAATGCCAGGTCTGGGGGATGGCTGGCCAGAGAGAATGCCTGGAATCTAGGGAGACTCAGGCTTGTAGGCACAGGGAAGGAGCCGGGAGAGGGGGAGACTGAAGAGAAGTGAGAGAGGAGGTGACAGAGAGGGGCAATCTGTCAGAGGAGACGGGATGGAAGGGGATCACTTGAGCAGGTCAGCCTTGGGCAGGAGTCAGGCCACTTCATCATGGAGGGGGGGGGGCGGCGGCAGAAGGCTCCTGAGGGATAGGAGGGCAGACGAGGGAGCTCACAGTGCTTGGCCTCCATTTTTCTGTAAAACAGGAGGCAGGGTCTCAGGCACCCCTGACCTTTCCCACCCCCACGCTCCCAGGTTGTGCCTTCGGCTCCCTTTCTCATCACCCTCTCCGGGCTTGGGCCGCACTATCCCCATCCCAGGGCCTGCTCTGGGTGTCTTGGCCCCACCCCCTATTTCCTAGAGCCTGGGGACCTTTCCCCTCCCTCCCAGCTGGCTCTCCTCAGGCCTTCAGCCCCTTCCTCCAGCCGGTCTCCCTCAGTGGGTCAGACCAGGCTCTAGTGGGTCCTCTTGTTCGCCCGGTGGCGTCACCGCTTGTGACTCCAGGGCTGGAAGGAAGCCCCAGACTCTCCACCACAGGGGCCCCAAGATGCCGGCGCTCCTCGGACACTGATTGGGTTCTGATCCTTGCCCCTCCCCCAGAGCTGGAGCGGAGGGGGAGCTGGGGCAGCAGGCAGCAGGCCCACGGGCAGGGCACGTTGGCGAAGAGGAGGCTCGGGCAGCTGTAGTCCCGAGCCCATGGCCTCTGGGGCAGCTGAGGCCCAGCCTTGGACTCTGGAAGCCCTGGGTCCAAGCCCTTTCCGACTAGCTGTGCCCACTTGGCGGCCAAGGTCGCTCACCGTTAATGGTCATTCATTCCCGTGGCCGCTCTCTGTGGCAGGAATGCCCGCCCCCAAACCAGACGCCAAGGCCCTGATGGAGCATGGGGAGGAGCCCTGGGGACCCAGTCCGTGCGCAGCAGCTGAGGACAAGGCGCGGCCCAGAGGCATCTGTCCGCCAGGTGGGCACCTGAGAAAGGGTTCGGAGCCCGGAGCCCCGCGGCACTGGGCTGCCCCCTTCTCCTCTGTAGCCCCGCCCCACCCCGCTCCCCGGCCCCACCCCCAGCCTCTGCGGGGAAGAACCCGGCTGGTTTCCTGACTCTCCTGGAGGCCGTGGGGGCAGTTCAGTTGTCACCTTCCTAGGGCTTGCGCTTCGCTGCCTCCATCCCCACTTCCCTTTTGTCGGGGACCGGGCTAGGACCGTCCATTCCCCCACAGGCCGCCAGTGAGCAAAGACTGCGCCCGGCCCCGGCCCCTGTGCCGGTCCCTAAAGCCTCTCTCTCTCTCTAGGAGGCAGGAGGCAGAACCACAAGGAAGAAGACCTTTCCAGGGACGCCGCCAGGCCCCAGGCCTCTCGGCAGCCCCCATCCCGACCACCCCAGGGAGATGGGCCGCGTCCGGCTCCCGGGAGAGGGCTTTCGACTTCGGCGGAGCCAGGAAGCCCTGGAAGGAAGAGAAAGGCCCCCTCGGTGGCCTGGGGAGGCCCTCCGGGCCGCGCCGCCCGCGGAGGCCTCCTCTCTGGGGGCGTGGCTCCGCCGGCTCCCGCCGATCAGGCCTCCCCGTGGATGGAGAGGGACCGCGGCTGCTTTGCGCAGGGCCCGCTGAACGCCCTTCCGGCCGCCAGGGCGAAGCCCTACGTCTGTGACGAGTGTGGCAAAGGCTTTGACTGGAAGTCTGTGTTCGTCATTCACCAGAGATCCCACACGGGCCCGGCCGCCGGTGAGCTCGAGGAACCGACGGAGCCCCGGGACCCCAGGGCCAAGGCCCGGGCGGGGCCCGGAGAGAAGCCCTACCGCTGCAGCGAGTGTGGGAAAGGCTTCCGGGAGCTGGCCACTCTGCGCAATCACCGCCGGAGCCACACGGGCGAGAAGAGCTACCAGTGCCAAGAGTGCGGGAAGTGCTTCAACTGGAAGTCCCAGCTGGTCATCCACAAGAAGGCCCACCTGGGCGAGAAGCAGCACACCTGCGTGGAGTGTGGGGAGAGCTTCGACTGGAAGTCCCAGCTGGTCATCCACAAGAAGGCCCACAGGAGGGACGCTCTGTAGGCAGGACCCTCCTGCCCAGGGCTCTGGGGCTCCTTGGAGGGCCGAGCCCAGATCTCTGAACTGGCCACTCAGGGCAGGGCAACTGGAGGGGTCCTTTGACCTTCCTCAGCCATAGTGCCCTAGGGGAGGAGGGGGCCTGCCGTCCCTTCCCAGACCTCACCGAACCCTGCCCCCATCCAGAGACACTAGTCTAGGCAATAAACTCTATTAGCACCTCTTGAAACCTGTATCTGATTTCTCTTGTCTTCCTCCTGGCCCCCTCCCCAAGCTTCCTGTTTGCAGAATCACAAGCCCACGGCAGGGATGGGAGTGAGGACCACTGTCAGGGGTTGTCTAAATGAATGAGCCCCGTGGTTTAGCTGAGATGGCTGAGGGAGCCTGCAGTGGATACCAGCCCAGGAAGACAAAGGAGGGGGCGGAGATAGGCCCAGCACCATAGCCCCCCACACCTGGGCCAAGGTTCCTCAGCTCCACGTGGCTCCCATGCATGGTCTGGCTTCACTGGGACAGTCATTTGGGAATGCCTGTTTTCTCTGGGTATCAAATGTCACCAAACACAGACTTGTTAAGGGTTGAAGAAGAAAGAGAAGATCCCAGCTCAGCTGAGTGTTCTCAAAGGCCTGTCCTGTGTGTCTGTCTCCCTCAGCTGCCCTCTGGTGCCTTCAGAAGGGTTTCCATGTTCCTTTCCTCTCTCACTTCCGTTCCTTTCTTTGCTCCTTAGCTCGGCTCTTTTCTTTCCTTTCCCCCTCTTTCCTTTCCCTTTCTTTTTGATGGTTTCTTTTTAAACAGAGCAATGAGGGTTAAGTGACTTGTCCAGGGTCACACAGCTAGTAAGTGTCAAATGTCTGAAGTCGGATTTGAACTCAGGTCCTCCTGAATCCAGGGCCAGTGCTTTATCCACTGCACCGCCCCCATCCTTTCCCTTTCTTTTTACTTTGCCCTCTTTTCCTTTCCTTCGTTCTTTTGATTTCTTTCCATTTTCTTTGCTTTTCTATTTTCTTTTCACATCACTATCAGTAACCCAATTTCCCTCCACTTCTCTCACTCTCATACACACCCCAAGGCAAAATTAAATTTAGAAACGTCATCTGGTAACAAATACAGGGCTGCACCTCCAGGCGCTCACCTCTCCTGAGCCTCCCCCAATGCATCTCCTCTCTGGTAATGTGCTCCATCCTGAGCCAAGTTAGGGTTGGTCACCACGTTGTTGGGAGGTCTTTGGTAGCATGCAAGGAATCCCTCATTCTCCTGACTCCGCTCATGTCATTCCTGCACTTCTTTGTCAGGGTATTGTTACTCACAGACCAGTCATCTTGACCCTGGAGGAGAGAGTGAGGCCGATGACTGCACAGCTCTGCCTCACCTGAATCCAATTCACTGCAAATCAAGATATCGCCCTCCTGATGCTATTGATTCTTTTGGAGAATGAAGAATGAACTAGAGACACTTTGTGTATTATACCATTGTTCTCTGTGCTTCATAGAGGTACTCTATGGGCACTGCAAGGATTGCATCTAAATTCAGTGAGAACACTCTGCATGTCACCCATTCATTCTCTTCCTTCTGTGAGCCTTCCCTGGCTGCGGATCACCCCTGTTTTTTCTGAATAATTTTACCTTCACACCTGTCCCCTTCTTCCTTTTTACATAGCCTCTATCCTACCTTCCTAAGAGAACAACTTCCTTCAATCTCCTCTCCAGGCCGCCCCTCACACAGTGAACAGATCCCTAAAACAAATGATACTGTGACTATCTCATTCAAAAAGTTCTGGTAGCTTCCTCTTGCTCCTTGAATTTTCCTCCCTTCCTCCCTCCCTCCTTCCTTCCTGCCAAGATTGAAGATTAGTGTTAAAGTGGTGATCATTATTGGGGTGGGGGAGGGATAATCTAGAGAAGATGGGACATAGTGAGATCAAAGATGCAGGTGGAGGGGTCAGCCTTGGTCAGGAGTCAGGTTGGCATAGGATACAGGGGGAAAAGAGGGAGGGGTAGAAGTCACCTGAGTGATGGAAGATGAGAAAAAGAGGAGGAGAGGGAGCTCATGGTGAATGGCCTCAATATTTTTCTGTGAAGTAGGAGGCAGGGTCTCAACTGAGAGACTGGGGGAGGGGGAGCCACGGGAGGTTTGAGGAAGAATGAGGGGGTTTGGAAGAGTCACTGCCTGGCAGCAGTGAGGGCCCAGTGGAGGCCGTGTGGCTTAGTGAACTCAGTCAGAACGTGTTTTTCTTTGACAAGTTGTAGACAACAGCTCTCAGAATCTTGATTGGGTAGCAGATATGAATTGAGGGAACTTCAGAGGAGGAGAGGTCAGGAAGCAATGATGCTAGGAGGAAAGGCTGGATGTGGACATGGGGAGCAACTTGGACCAGTGAGTGTGGAAAAGGAGAGAGGGGATGGTCGCAGATATGGAGAGCCCAAAGAGGGAGGGCCTGAGAAGGAAAAGGTTTCAGATGAAGGCAAGTTTGTTGCCTACAGAGCAGTCAACAAGTATATATTAAACATTGCTTTGCCAAGCACTAGTGGGCACACAAAGAAAGGCCAAAGACAGTCCCTGCCCTCAAGGAACTCACAGTCTAAAGGTACAAACAAGCTATAGATGGGGTTAAATTGGAGGCAATCAGTAAAGGGAAAGCATTAGTATTTGGGGGGGGCTTGGGAAAGGTGGAATTTTAGCTGGGACTTGAGAAAAACTGGGAGGCAGAGATGAGGTGGGAGGGCATTTCAGGTATGAGACCCAATCAATGAAAATACCCCAGAGTCAGGAGACAGATTGCCTTGTTACTGTGTGTTACTGTGTTGTTCACAAGAACAAATTCCCAAGCTTGAAATCATGAGGTTGTTTGGAAGGGAGAGAGAAAGGGAGGGAGGAAGAGGGAGAGGGGGAGAGAGACACAGAGAGACAGAGAGAAGGAGGAGGAGTAGGGGGGGAGGGAGGGAGGGAGAGATCGAGCTGGAAAGAAGGGGCAGCCCCCTCCCCCAGATTCTGAAAGGTTTACATTATATAGGCTTTTGATGAAGGTGTAGCATGTGTCACACAAATCACCTGAAGGGAGCCCCAAACGTAAGCTTGGGTAGGTCCCAAACAAGAATGCTCTCCATGGACGGTGGGGGGGGGGATCTAAA
Organism: Dromiciops gliroides; assembly: GCF_019393635.1. Lineage (NCBI taxonomy): Eukaryota > Metazoa > Chordata > Mammalia > Microbiotheria > Microbiotheriidae > Dromiciops > Dromiciops gliroides. The sequence goes on along the minus strand of NC_057863.1, from coordinate 668,512,033 downwards.
ATTCCTTATGACCATCTCCAGCATTCCTAGAGAATTACTGGGATCAGTATAACATTTGGGGTTCTACTAAGATTTAAACAGTATCATAATGAATGCATTTCCCAAACTATAATAACTAACCTGGAACAGGCAGGAGGCCATTGTCATTAGATTGAAGAGCACATGTTGGGGAGTGAGGTGTGAAAAGCTTGGAAGGGTCCAAGGGGGCAGGTTATGAAGGGCTTTGAACGCCAAACAGAAACAGAATTTTTAATTTGATCCTGGAGGGGATAGGGAGCCACTGCAGTTTATTGAATAAAGGAGTGGCATGATCAGATCTGCATTGTAGGGAAGCCCCTTTGGTGGCTGAATGGAGGATAGAGGAGAGACCTGAGGTAGGCAGTGTTAAGTGCTAAAATTCTAGCTAGTCTGTCTAAAATATCTAATGAGTGGTCGCCAATAAATTATAAGCTTTAGCAAGAGTTAGACTTTTAAGCATTTATTAAGGAGAATAAGAATTTGGTAAAGAGAGAGAAAGGCCTACTTTCATCTATCTATTAAAGGGAGAGCACATTTCTAGCTCTGCTCTCCACCAGAGTCCAAAGGAAAGAGAGCAAGACTGAGCGCCAGTCTCTTCCTTCCTCCTCCCACTAGCCCGCGTCACTTCCTGACGCCAAAGAAAAGACTCCTGGTCTTGCCCTCAAAGACCTTCACTTCATGGGTGGAACTCTTCTACCGTAAGTCTCCAGCAGGTGGCGTTATTCCAATCGTTACAGCAGACTGTGCCCCTCCCCCAAGCTGCTATTTCGGTAGTCCAGGCATGAGGTGATGAGGGGCCTGCAAGGGAGGGGCAGTATCAGAAGAGAGAAGGGGGCATTTTGGAGAGATGCTGCACAGGTGAAATGGACCAGAGATGCTGCACAAATGAAATGAATCAGAGATGCTGCACAGGTGAAATGGACCAGAGATGCTGCACAGGTGAAATTGATAAGCATATTGGCACAATATTGTATCTAGGGATATTTGAGAGGTAGTGAGGAAAGCAGAATGACTCTTTGGTAGGAACCCCGGGAGCCTGGGAGAGTGGTGTTGCCTTCTACAGTGATAGGGAAGGTGGTGATGGGTGGGGGCTTCAGGGGAAAGAGAATGAGTTCTGTTTTGGACATGTTGAAGTTAGTTAAGATGTCTGCTGCACACCCAATTTGAGATGTCTAATAGGTAATTGAATATATGAGGCTGGAGATCAGGAGAGAGGGTAGGGCTGAATAAACATTTAAGAATCCATAGTATAGAGATGGTAATTAAATCCATGGGAGCTGATGAGCTCACCAATGAAATAATTTAGAGGGAGACTAGAAGGGGGCCCAGAAGAAAGCTCTGTGGCACGCTAATGGTTAGAGGGCAGGATTTGAAGAAAAATCCAGCAAAGGAAGACAGAGAAGGAACAGTCAGAGAGGGAGGAGGAGAACCAAGAGAGAGGGAAAACCTAGAGAGTATCCAGGAGGAGAATTATCATCAGAGAGGCTACAGAGAGGTCAAGAAGAGGAAGACGGAGAAAAAGCCACCAGATTTGGCAACTATGGGATCATTAGTAACTTTGTAGAAAGCAGTTTAAGTGGAAAGATCTGGTCAAAAGCCAAATTATAAGGCATTAAAAAGAGAGGAGAGGGCAGCTAGATGGCATGGTGGATAGCGCACTGGCCCTGGATTCAGGAGGACCTGAGTTCAAATCCTGCCTCAGACCCTTGAAACTTACTAGCTGTGTGACCCTGGGCAAATCACTTAACCCCAATTGCCTCACCAATAAAAAGAGAGAGAGAAGAGGAGAGGAAGCAGAACGATCATTTAACTTAAGGACAATAGTTGGCAGTGATGGAAAGATCAAAGGTGGTTTTTTTTTTCAGAATGGACATGGGGATAAAAGAAGGGAATAAGGGAGTAAACACTTATTAAACACTTACTATGCGACAGGCATTGTGCCAAACACTTTTTTCTTTTTAAATTTTATAAAAGTATTTTATTATTTTCCAGTTACATGTAAGGATAGTTTTCTAAGCACTTTTTATAAATATGATTTCATTTGATCCTCACAACAATTCTGAGAGGTAGGCTCTGTTATTAGCCCCATTTTACAGTTAAGGAAACTGAGACAAGCAGAGGTTAAATGACTTGCCCAAGGTCACACAGCTAGAAAATGTCTGAGGCTAGATTTGAATTCAGATCTGCCTGACTCTAGGCCCAGCACTCTATCTCCTTGTAGGCAGCAGGAAAGTAGCCTATTGAGAGGAGCAAGACAGATCTGTTGGTGGGGACAAGATAGAAGGAGGCCACCTGCACTATTCAAGGGGTTGTCCTTCTCAGGAATCAGGTCACCTTTTTATGTGAGATGGGCTTAGGTGTGTAGATGAGAACAACATTATGGAAATGGCCAACATGACCCCAGGACGTGACCTCAGCTCACACATGGTAAATGTGACTATGCTAGCAAAGCCAACACAATCTGATCATCAGTTCTGAGGGCAACAGAATGTGTAGGTCTTACAGCATAAACACAAGTGAATAACCCAGGAAAAACCAAGCCTAACTGACAGACAAACATATCTACAAAGCCCATTCAGGGAATCTACAATTAACTGGTGAGGGACTGGGTGAATACTAGTTCTTCCAGCTCACTATAGGTGGTGCAATGAACTTGGAGACAACAAAACCTGAGTTCAAATCCTGATTCAGATGCTTAACTAGCTGTATGATCCTGGGCAAGTCACTTCTGCTGTATCTGCTTTCTCAATGGGAGGGACACCTACCTACTTGACAGAATCCTGTAGGCAGAACACTTGCCCAGCCTTTCAGCACCATGGACAGGATGGCTTTATTAGGACTAGTGAAGTGCTCTGCCCTTCCTAGATTCAGCCATCCAGCCAGCCAGGCCATCCTATGGTCTCCTTGCTGCTGCCCCAACCCTATGCAGATCTGTCCTCTTGGCTTCCCCCATCCCCTGCCTTCCATCTCTCCCTGGGCAAGTGGACTCCATCATGGCAGAATGATTAAAAACATGAGAGACATTGTATCTGGGTAATTTAGTAATTTTATTATTATGGCCAGCAGGTTATTAATAAAAAGATGGTCATTTGGACATCTCTCTCAGATGAAAGACCCCTAATGATGGTGGGGTCACAGATTATTTGGCCTTCAAAGAGGAGGTATTTCCTGAGGGATGCCTAATCACTTCCGATTGGTCAACTTAATTTGGAGTGTGAGAATTGGAGTGCTACCAACCTGCTGAGGAAGACATTGCAGGGAAGCTCCACCCTGAGGAGAAAGCATGAGGTCACCTTTCTGGGGTTTGAAGGTTGGATTGGTGTCCGGAAGTTGTGTCTACCACCTATGGGTCGTGTCAATCAGTACTAACAGCCAATAAGCTTGGAGCCGTGTGTGAGGACGGCCCTGCTTCCTGTTTCACAGGGGGCTTCTGGGAGAAGTGGCAAGGGATCTGGGTCTTTTTCGTTCAGGACTTCAGTTTGGCGGCAGACAGAGAACTTTATGCGGGCTGTTAGGGAAAGGCAAGGTTTTATCTCTGGCTATCCCAAATAGATCTAAGCTAGGGTTTTCCATTCTATTAGAAATCTGTTCTCAATCTCTCTGCACTAACTTTTTTTTTTAGTGAGGCAATTGGGGTTAAGTAACTTGCCCAGGGTCACACAGCTAGTAAGTGTTAAGTGTCTGAGGCAGGATTTGAACTCAGGTACTCCTGACTCCAGGGCTGGTGCTCTATCCACTGCACCACCTAGCTGCCCCTCTACACTAACTTCTAATACACTTTGATAAATACTTAAAAGCCTAAACTCTTGCTGAATTGATCAGTAAATCTTAGCTAGTTTCTCCCCAACACTGGAGTCAGGTCAGGCAGCCACACATTCGATTTTAAACATCACAGCTAGAATTTTAGGCTTTACAGGAGGTAGGCTATATTAAAACGAAGGGCTGAGAGCAAACTCCCCCCCCCCCCAACAACCTTGAGCTAATTAAAAATCTTCTCCCCAGACCAAATGTTTATTGCCCAGGAGTTTAGGTGGGTCAATCTTATTTTATCAAGATTCCTACAAGTTGATAGCCCTGACCAGGACCAAGGAGAGTTGATTATTTGATCAAGAAAGACTTTGCAATTGGGGGAAAGTCAGGATCTCCAAGACATCAATTACAAAAATCATTTCTCACATGAGCACGAATCTTTGATTTGCATTCTAGAGGTATGCCCAGAGGCACAGATATGGGGCATAGCTGACTCCCAACATGGGCCTTGATTATAGCACTCACAGACTTAGGGACAGCTCCCCTGTGTTCTCTCTCTGGTTGACTGGAGATCTTGCTTCATTCCCATTTGGGTGTGTTTTGTCTGTTCTTGGGTCTCTTCTGATTTCTGTTGACTGGGTCCTTTGATCGGAGGTTGGCCAGCTGTTCATGATTTCCTCTGGTGTAAGCAGCATTGGGTGGCAAAAAGCTAAAGGTTACCCTCCCCTTATGAGTGACCAGGGAACGTGACCATTTTTACTCTGAACCCCCATAGTGCCTCTAGACTATAGTAATTGGATACCTGGTAGATAAATGTATTTCTAGCCCAATAACCCTCTTGGATACAGGAAGAAGAGACCAGCCAGCTACACCCTAGCCACCTTGTTCTTGATTCCTTCCTGCTCCCCCACCCCTTCCCCCACCTTTCAAGGGAGCTGCTAGTGGAGTAAGCTACTTTCCTACTCTGTCATCCTTGGCAACAGGGGGCTAGGTAGAGCAGTGCCAAGCCTGAAGTCAGGAAGACCTGAGTTCAAATCCAGATGCAGACATTTACTAGCTGTGTAATCCTGGATAAGTCATTTAGCCCGGTTTGCCTCAGTTTTTCATCTGTAAAATGAACTGGAGAAAGAAATGATAAATCACTCTAGTATCTCTGCCAAGAAAACCCCAACTAGGATCATGAAAAATTGAACACAACTGAAAAACAACTAAATGACAATAACAACAACAAGAACTGACCCTTGTTATCAGAACTGCAACCTAAACTTACAGAGGGACCAGGCTGAGTAGCAGTGTGTAGCTCTGTGACTTGTGTCTATTTGGGTGGGGAGGATCCCTACAGCCCAAGTTCTGTAACGATTGGAATGACGCCACCTGCTGGAGAGCTACTGTAGGAAAGCTCTGCCATAAGGAGAAGGGCAAGCCATGTGGTTTTTCTTGGCTTCAGGAAGTGACGTTTGCTTGTGGGTACTGTCTTGTTTTTTTTATTTATTTTTGCAGGGCAATGAGGGTTAAGTGACTTGCCCAGAGTCACACAGCTAGTGTCAAGTAGCTGAGACTGGATTTGAACTCAGGTCCTCCTGAATCCAGGGCTGGTGCTTTATCCACTGTGCCACCTAGCTGCCCTGCTTTTTTGTTTTGTTTTTTTGTTTTTGTTGTGGGTACTGTCTATAAAAGAGGCAAGGCTTGCTCTCTCGGTCTCTTTCTGGAGGACCTCAGCGGGGAGAGGAGTTGGAGACATTGGCTCCCTGAGATAGACAGCTGAATCTAGGCCTTTCTCTCTTCACCAGATTCTTATTCTCCTTAATAAATGCTTAAAAGTCTAACTCTTGTTAAAGCTTCTAATTTATTGGCGACCACTCATTAGATATTTTAGACAGACTAGCTAGACTTTTAGCCCCTCACTATCCTTTTTTTTTTTAAGTGAGGCAATTGGGGTTAAGTGACTTACCCAGGGTCACACAGCTAGTAAGTGTTAAGTGTCTGAGGCTGGATTTGAATTCAGGTCCTCCTGACTCCAGGGCTGGTGCTCTATCCACTGTGTCACCTAGCTGCCCCGCCCATTACTATTCTAAAGGGAAAAAAGGGATTGTCTCCAGATTGACTCCTCTTCCCCATTGGAACTGGGTATTGGGTTCTAGGACACCAAGTCTTCTTCACTTGAAACATCTCCTGAGACATGGCTCAAGTCAGGTAATCACTGTACAGTTGTGTAGGGGCTTTCTCCCGCCTATTATGCTGAGGTATGAACATTCATTGCTCTCTCTACCAGCCCCTCCATGAGCACAACCAGCTCACCCCTTAGCAATAAGTGGTTGCAAGTGAGTGTCCATAGGGTCCCCTTTGGGGCTATCCTGTACAGGGGCAGGTTGCACAGTTTCTCCACACCTGGGTCTGCAAGGGCTTTTCATACACCTGAAATTGGTGTGCCCCATGAACATCAAACCTACTCAGCAAAAATTCCTCCTTGTTGAATGTCTCAATATCAACTCATGCCTCATCATTTGTTTCTGTCAGCAATCTTCTGAGCTAGTGTTAGAGTTAGGTGGTTACCTTCTTTCTGTTTCTTAGCCTTGAGAAGTAGGTACTGGTTGGGAGTCTCTCAGTCTCTCCATCTTCAGAAACTCCAATGCACAAACCAACAGGTAGACATGGCACCTCACCTAAGCATGCAGAGCACAATTTCTTCCATGCACAAAAAAAATGCTTAACACAAAACAACTTAGGAAAGTGGTTGCACATGCATCTAAGTGACAATGCTAACGCTTCTCTGTGTGCCTTGCATGCATGAGTTCAGAGTCCCAACTAAGTTAGAAAAAAAGGAAAGTGTCCACAGTGCTCTGCACCCCCACCCAATGACTTTGTGTTGTCATACCTCAAAATTATCCTTGAAATTTAGCTGTATTGAGGAATAGGAGAACATACAAGAATTCAATTCAGTAAACGCTAATTAAGCACCTACTGTGTACCAGGCATTGTGCAGGGATAGTACCACTGTCCACGGTGGATATAATAATGATAGCTAGCAACAGAGAAAACAGAATTGCTCCATTTTATTTTGCTCCTGTTTTCTGCTTAGCACAATGCCTGGCACATAATACATGCTTAATCAATGTTGATTGATGGCTTGATTTTCTCTGCCAAGGACAGCAATCTTTCCATAGAAAAGAAAAGAACAAAAATGAATAAATGGTGTCATGCGTTAGTAAGGGGATATGATAAGAGACACCCCCTATTTTTTTACCCTTGATGAGTTTAGGTTACCTGGCCCAGATGGATAGCATCTTTGGGGCCATCTTTGAGTGAATGTGATTGAGGAGCCACAGTCAAGAACATCTGAATGGCTAAGGAGGACCATAGGCCTGGAGAAGAGCAAATGTCCCCATTTTCACAAAAGGAAGGAACATGGAACTTACAAATTGCAGGTCAGTAAGCTTTTTCATCTTTATATTTTATTTTTCCAATTACATGAAAAAACAATTTTCAACAACTGATTTTTAAAAATTTTAATTTAGTCTTTTATTTTTCCCAATTACATGTAAACTCAATTTTTAACATTCATTTTAAAAGTTTTTGAGTTCCAAATTATCTTAGTCCCTCCTTCTTCCCACATTGAGAAGGCAAGTAATTCAATATAGGCAACAATTGATTTTTAAAACATTTTGAGTTCCAAATTTTTCTCCTCCCTGCCTTTGCTCTTCAATGAGAAGGCAAGCAATTTGGTATGCTATACATGTGCAGTTATGCAAAACATATTTCCATCTTAGCCATGTTACAAAAGATAATACAAACAAAAAAAATGCAAGAAAAAATGTAAAAGTTAAAAAACAGTATGCTTTGATCTGCATTCAGACTTCATCAGTTCTTTCTCTGGAGGTGGATAGCATTTTTCATCATACTTCTTTTGGAACTGTCTTGGACCATTGAGAGTGAGTGAAGTCACTCTCAGCTTATAATCACACAATTTGGCTGTTACTGTGTACAGTGTTCTCCTGGTCTGTTCACTTCACTATGTATCAATTCAAAAAGGTGTTTCCAAGTTTTTCTGAGAGCATCTTGCTTTTTATTTTTTCTATCCCAATAGTTTTCCCTCACAACCATATATATGCCACAACTTGCTCAGCCATTCCCTTCCATTGATAAACATCCCCATAATTTATAAATTATTGCCACTACTAAAAGAGCTGTTATAAATATTTTTGGTACAAATTGGTCCTTTTCCTTTTCCTTTGATCTCTTTGGGATACTGACCTATAAGGATAATGCTGGGTCATAGTTTCAAATTGTTCTCCAGAATGGTTGAATCGGTTCACAACTCCACCAACAGTGTATTGGTGGCCCAATTTTCCCACATTGCCTTGAATATTTCTCATTTTCCTTTTCTGTCTTATTAGCCAATCTGATAGATGTGAAGTGGTACCTCAGAGTTGTTTTAATTTGTATTTATCTAAACAATAGTGATTTAGGGCATTTAAAAATATGACTATAAAAAACTTTGATTTCTTCATCTGAAAACTGTGTGTTTGTATCCTTTGACCATTTATCAAGTGGAGACTTTTATTCTTATAAATTAAACTCGGTTCTCTATATATTTGAGAAATGAGGTCTTTATCAGCGACATTTGCTGTAAAAATTTCCCCCAGGTTTCTGCTTCCCTTTTAATCTTTACTGCATTATTTTTGTTTGTACAACCCCTTTTTAATTTAATACAATGAAAATTATTCATTTTACATATCATAATTCTCTCTATCTCTTGTTTGGTTAAAATTTTCCTTATCCATAGATCTGCCAGGTATAGTATTTTTTTTTTTTTGCAGGGCAATGAGGGTTAAGTGACTTGCCCAGTGTCACACAGCTAGTGTCAAGTATCTGAGGCTGGATTTGAACTCAGGTACTCCTGAATTCAGGGCCAGTGCTTTATCCACTGCGCCACCTAGCTGCCCCATAGATCTGACAGGTAAACTTCCAAGTACCCCTAATGTGTTTATGGTATCATCCTTTATGTCTAAATCATGTACCTATTTTGCCCTTATCTTGATACACAGTGTGAGATGTTGGTCTATACCTCGTTTCTGCTAAACTATTTTCTAGCTTTCCAGAAGTTTTTGTCAAATAGGGAGTTCTTATCCCAAAGGCTTAGATCTTTGGATTTATCTAGCATCAGATTACTATGGTCATTTACTACTACTTTGTCTATTACTACTCATACCTAATCTATTCCACAGATCCACCACTTTATTTCTTAGCCATTAACAGATTGTTTTGATGATTACCACTTTGTAATACAGTTTGAGATCTGGTACTGCTAGGCCACCTTCCTCTACATTTAAAAAATCGATTCCCTCAATATTCTTGGCCTTTTGTTCTTCCAAATGATTTCTTTTTTTGCATGGCAATGAGGCTTAAGTGACTTGCCCAAGGTATAGTGTCAGCTAGTAAGTGTCAAGTGTCTGAAGCCTCATCTGAACTCAGGTCCTCCTGAATCCAGGGCCAGTGCTTTATCCATTGCATCACCTAGCTGCCCTCCAAATGATGTTTTTTTTAGTTCTATAAGATAATCTTTTGTTAGTTTTATGCCATGGCACAGAATAAGTAAATAAAATTAGATAGAATTCTCATTTAAAAAATATTGGTTCAGTCTACCCAGAAGGAAATTGCTGGATATTTGGGGGGGGGGGGCAATGAGGGTTAAGCGACTTGCCCAAGGTCACACAGCTAGTAAGTGTCAAGTGTCTGAGGCCGGGTTTGAACTCAGGTCCTCCTGAATCCAGGGCCTGTGCTTTATCCACTGTGCCACCTAGCTGCCCCCTGAATATTTTTGATAGTCACAAATAGACCAGGAAGGACAGATTTGAAAGTGCCATATTGAAATTTTTAATAACTCAAAGGAAACATTAAGTTAAAAAATGAAAAATTTTTCATGTGCAATCTTTTTATTTTTATGATATAAAGATGTACATATTTAAAGTGCTCCTCTTATTTCATGACTGTAAATTTTAAAATAATATAATCAAATATTGATAGATTTGGGGGGTTATTTTTACCAGTTTTGTAGGCATTCTCCCTATTTCTTGGATATAACAACTTTTATTGTTAATTTTTGATGTAACATTTGATATAAGCTCCAAGGTATAATTTTTTGCCTTACTTGATCTTCAAATGTATGGGATGTATGGGTTGTGCAAGAGGACTAGCACCTCTGGTGTGAGGGCTTGTGAGGCCTTTTTCAGGGCTGCTTGTCCTCCTTCAGTGTCTGCCTGATTCACCTAACTCTCATCTGTGACTGCAAGAACCTCTTTGGCAGATGGGCTAAACCAGGTGGAAGGGAAATTACATACTCTGTCTACCCCAAGCATGTGAAAACTTTCCCCAGTAGAATAGATGGATGAGAATACTTTGTTCTAACAGATATGAAGGCAGCTAAAGCAGGTGCTGTGAAGCACTTGTTCTTGTTCATTCTTCATTCTCAAAGAGGATTAGTGATATCAGAAGGGTGATGTCTTGACTTGCAAGTGAATAGGATTTAAATGAAGCAGAGCTGTGGAAAGTCATCAGCCTCACTCTCTCTTCCAGCATCTTTGGAGGCCGGTGGCAAGACCTAGGTCAAGATGACTGACAATGCCCCCAGATGCAGTGGGAGACCTTGACCTTTTTCTTGTGAGGGGCAATGAGAGTTAAGTGACTTGCCCAGGGACACACACCAGGTAAGTGTCAAGTGTCTGAGGTCAGATTTGAACTCAGGTCCTTCTGAATCCAGGGCTGGTGCTTTATCCACTGTGCCACCTGTAAGAGCATACTCTTTTTTTTTTTTGAGACCTTGGCCTTTTTAATCTAAGGTCTTTCCCAAGTCTCAGTCTGTCTGAGGCAACACCCATTCAGTAATTAAAAGCTAGGTAAGAATTGAGGCAAACGATGCGGAAGGCTTAGAGCATAATCAGCCATCGAAGATGCTATGGTCATCCACTGCATCCCAGGCCATCACCAGTCATCTTGGCTTTCGTCTTGCTACAGGAGTTTGATGACTCAGATGAGAGAGTAAGGCTGATGAATCTGTGCAATTTGGCCTCACTTAAATCCAATTTCCACACAAGTCAAGACATTCCCCATGACATCACAGGTCCTCTTCGAAAATGACAAACACCCTTGTTTTACCCCTGAGTTTATTGGAAAGGCTTCTAGCTTATCTCTATCAAAGATAATGCTTGCTGATGATTTTAAATAGATACTACTTATCACTTTAAGGGAAGCTCCACTTATTCCTGTACTTTAAAGTGTTTTTGATAGAATGTGTTGTATTTTGTAAAAAAAAAAAAATCTGTATCTATTGAAATAATCACATGATTTCCTGTTCTTTTTGTTATTGATATGGTCAATTATGCTCATAGTTTTCATAATATTGAACCAGTCCTACATTCCTGGTATAAATCCTACCTCATCATATTGTATGATCCTGGTGACATATTGCTGTAATTTTCTTTTTAAAAAAATAATAAAATTTTTTATGTAAAGTTTTGAATCCCAAATTTTGTCCCTTCTTTTCTCCCTCCCCTCTCCTTTCCCTGGGGTGCTAAGCAATCAGATATAAGATATGCATATGCAATCATACAAAACATTACCATATTAGTAATTTTGTATAAGAAAACTCAATTAAAAAATGAAAGAAAGTGAAAATTGCATGCTTCAGTCTATATTCAATCAATATCAGTTTTTTCTTTGGAGGTGGATACTATGCTTCATCATTAGACCTTTGGGATTGTCTTGGATCATTGTATGGCTGAGAATAGTTAAGTCATTCACAATTCTTCATCAAGCAATATTGCTGTCTCTGTGCACAATGTTCTCTTGGTTCTGCTTACTTCACCATACACCAGTTCACACAAGTCTTTCCAGGCCTTTCTGAAATCATCCTGCTTGTTATTTCTTATAGCACCATCATATACCACAGTTTGTTTAGCTATTCCCCAATTGATGGTCATTCCTTTGATTTCCAATTCTTAGCCGCCACAGAAAAGAGATGCTATAAATATTTTTGTACAAAATAGGCCTTTTCATCTTTTGGGGGATGTCTTTGGGATACAAACCTAGCAGTGGTATTGCTGGATCAAAGGGTATGCACAGTTCTATAGCCCTTTGGGCATAGTTCCAAATTGCTCTCCTGTATGGTTGGATCCATTCTCAACTCCACCAACAGTGGATTAGCATCTCAGTGTTCCCACATCCCCTCCAATATCCAACATTTTCCTTTTTTGTTATATTTGCTACTCTGATAGGTGTGAGGTGATACCTCAGAGTTGTTTTAATTTGCATTTCTCTGTTCAACAGTGATTTAGATAATTTTTTCATATGGTTATAGATAGCTTTGATTTCTTTGTCTGAAAACTGCCTGTTCATATCCTTTGACCATTTATTAATTGGGGAATGACTTGCATTTTTTTCTTCAACAAACATTTATTTTTTATTTTCCATTTACATGTAAGAGTAGTTTTCAACATTCAATTTCATAAGATTTAGAATTCTAAGTTTTTCTCCCTCCCTCCCTCCCTTTCCTCCCCCCTCCACAAGATCACAATCAGGTTATGTATGTACAATCCACAAGTGTTCTTTTTATCAGTTATTTCTGTAGGAGTGCATAGTAAGCTTCCTCATTAGTTCCTTGGGATTGTCTTGGATCATTGCCCTACTGAGAGTAGTTAAGTCATTCACAATTACTCATTGAACAATACTGCTGTCACTATGCACAATGTCCTCTCAGCTCTGCTCACTTCACTATACATCGATGTTCATTAGTCTTTCCAGGTTTTTCAGGGATCACCCTATTTGTCATTTCCTATAGCACAAGTCCATTCCACTATAATCATATAACACTGCTTTTTCCATCATTCCTCAATTGATGGACATTCCCTTGATTCTCAATTCTTAGCCTCCACCAAGAGTTGCTATAAAAATTTTTTGTACAATTTTCCCCCTTTTCTCTTTTTCATGATTACTATTGTTAACTGTTTCCTTTCCATCCTATTCCCTTCTCCATGATATTTATTCTATTATCCATCTTCTTTCATCCTATCACTCTTCAAAAGGGATTTGCTTCTGTCTGTCCCCTCCCCCACTCTGCCCTTCCTTCTTTTGCCCCTCTCTCTTTATCCCCTTCCCCTCCTATTTTCCTGCAGGGTTAGAGAGATTACTTCACCCACCTGAGTATGTACATTATTCCCTCCTTGAGCCAATTCTAATGAGATAGAGGTCTTTGAGCCAATTTTGATGAGTGTTAGGCTCATTTACTGCCCAGATTAAATAGATTACTCCACCCAGTTGGGTATGTCTATTAGTCCCTCCTAGAGGCAGCTCTGATGAGTTTAAGATCTTTGAGCCTTTTCTGATGAGGGTAAAATTCATTTACTGCCCTGCTCCTCTCCCATCTCTTCCCCATAAGCCTTTTCCTGTTACTTTCATGTAGGATTTTGCTTCTGCCCTTCCTCCTCCCCCAATGAATTCTCTTCACCCCTCAATTTAACCCTAAAGATGTTATCATCTAGCTAAGTGACACAGTGGACAAATCATCACCCCTGGACCCAGGGGGATTCCAGCCAAAACCTGGCCTCAGACACAAGACAGTCACCCACTGTACGACCCCAGGTATGCCCCCCAGCTCCATTTTTTTTTTATGGTTCTCTAGGGTCTTATATTTGAAAGTCAAATTTGCCATTCAGTTCAGGTCTTTTCATCACAAATATCTGAAAGTCTTCTTTTTCATTAAAGTCCCATTTTTTCCGCTGAAAGATAATGCTGAGTTTTGCTGGGTAGGTGATTCTTGGTTGTAATCCCATTTCCTTTGCCCTTTGGAATATCATATTCCATGCCCTCTGGTCCTTTAATGTAGAAGCTGCTAGATCTTGTGCTATCCTGACTGGGACTCCACAGTACTTGAATTCTTTCTTTTTGGCAGCTTGCAATATTTTCTCCTTGATGTGAGAGCTCTGGAATTTGGCTATAATATTCCTAGGAGTTTTCTTTTGGGGATCTCTTTCTGGAGGTGATGGGTGGATTCTTTCAATTTCTATTTTAGCTTCTTCTAGAATTTCAGGGCAATTTTCCCTGAGAATATCTTGGAAGATGGTGTCTAAGCTCTTTCCTTGATCATGGTTTCCAGGTAGACCAATAATTTTCAAATTATCTCTCCTGGACCTGTTTTCCAGGTTGGCAGTCTTTCCCAGAAGATATTTCACATTGCCCTCTATTTTTTTATTCATTTGGATTTGCTTTATTGTGTCTTGGTTTCTCATAAAGTCACTGGCTTCCATTTGTTCAATCCTCATTCTTAGGCAATTATTTTCATCAGAGAGCTTTTGTACCTCCTTTTCCATTTGGCCAATTTGACTTTTCACTATGAATACTGAAGGACAATATTCCTGTCTTGCCAGTGTTCACAAAATCTGTCCCCTTTTTTGCTCTGAGGTTTGGACCCCTTGGGTCTCTTCTCTGGGGTCCCCCCTTTGACTATTTCAGATTTAACAACTCCCCCCCCAATACTCCTGTGTTGTAGAGACTTGTACTTGCATTATATGAGATCTCCATTATCCCCATTATATGAGATCATTCTCCCTTATTCTTCCTGGTCCCCAGCCCAGAGCATTCCCCTAACCTTCCCTTTCCATGCTTTAAAAACAATTGAGACATATCAAAATGACTCCAAGACTTTGTCTAATTACTCTTATCAACCCTAATCATGGTTCAGGGGATACTCGGGTATCATTTCTCTCATATTAGAATGTAAATTTATTCTTTTGTCCTTAATGACTTTTTATTTTTATTTCCCTTTTTATGTATCTTCTCACATCTGTCTTTGTCTTTTAAAGTGTGAGAAATGATGTTTGTAATTAATATATTGGACTCTGAGGTATCACCTCACACCTATCAAAGTGGCAAATATAACAAAAATGGGAAATATTGGATGTTGAAGGGGATGTGGGAAAGCTGGGATGCTGATCCACTGTTGGTGGAGTTGTGAACTGATCCAACCATTCTGGAGAGCAATTTGGAACTATGTTCAAAGAGCTATGGAACAGTGCAGACCCTTTGATCCAGCAATACCACTGTTAGGTTCATATTCCAAAGACATCCCCAAAGAGAAAGCTCTAAGTTACGCATGTGCAATCATGCAAAACATGACCATATTAGGCTCTCTCTACTTCTGTAGGGAATGGACACACAGGACGGTCTTGTTGCTGCTGTCTTGGAGTCTAGAGTATTACAAGCTTTCAGGATCCCAGGCACAGCTCATGATGGGGACCCACAAGCTCTCAATGTTCTCAAAGAGTCCCTGCCTAGCTCCCTGTCTGAGCTCTGCAAATTCTTGATGTGCTTGGGTCTGAGCAATAAGTTTGTGGGCTTGACACTCTACAAGATACTTGTAGTTTCAGAAATTATTGATGGATTCGATCATTATACGACAGCTAGTTGACAGTGACAGAAGTGCAGGGTCCCCTTTTCTCTGAGATTCCTTGCCTGGTTATTCTTCTGCAGGTCAGACTGGGCTGGAAGCTGGACCTGAAACCTCACTCTGCTCCTGGAATCAGAACCACACAGTTGCTACTTGCTTTGAATGTGTTCTTTGCCTAATACCCAGCATAGGGCACCTGCTCTTTCCCTGGAATTGCCACCTCTAAGGACAGGTCCCCTCAGGCTGCCTTGAGTAGTCAGAGCCCTTCTATATTGGACCTGAAAATCCCTTCTTGGCTTGATGAACAGCCTATCCCTCAACTGGAATGCTCTTCTTGGATCTGCCACTCAGCATTTAGGCTGAGTCATGTTCTTTGTTTGCAGGAAGTGTGGGAATAGTGAGCTTGTGGGTCTCTTTCCTTCTCTTCCTTCATCTTCCCTCTTATGGGTTTTAATCTCTAATTTATAGAGTCAGATTTACTTTCCATTCTGAGTTCAATGTAATAGGAGGTGAAAGCTGGGAGTCTAAACCTGATTTTTTTTTTGTGAGGCAATTGGGGTTAAGTGACTCGCCCAGGGTCACACAGCTAGTAAATGTTAAGTGTCTGAGGCTGGATTTGAACTCAGGTCCTCCTGAATCCAGGGCTGGTGCTCTATCCACTGTGCCACCTAGCTGCCCCCTAAACCTGATTTTTACCAAAGAGCTTTCCAGTTTTTTCTGCAGTGCTTGTTTAAAAGGGGAATCTTTCCTTTCCTATTTATTTCCTTGCCTGGGCTCTGGATAATGTACAATGCTCTTGCATTTTCCCAGTCACCAATGAAATGAAACAGGGCTGTGTGCTTGCTCCCATGCTTTTTAGCATGATGTTTTCAGCCACATTGTCAAATGCTTTCAGTGAGGCATCAAGGTCAGCTACCACACTGATGGTGAATTCTTCAACTTGAAAAGGCCAGAAGCCAAGACTAAAGTGGAAAGAGAGCTGGTGCATGACTTTTTTTTTTTTTGTAGATTATTGTGCACTAAATGCAGCCTCTGAAGCTGAGATGCAACAAAAGTGTGGATTGATTCTCTGCTGCTTATGATAATTTTGGCCTAACAACACCAAGAAAACACAAGTGCTCCATCAGCCAGCACCACACCATCCATATGTGGAACCATTGGTGTCAGCAAATGGAGAAGTTTTGAGTAGTCTACCCTCCAGGGATGCACACATTGATAGTGAGATTGACATGCACATTGCCAGAGCTAGCTCAGCATTTGGGGGGAATCCAAAATAAAGTGTGGCAAAGAGGAGGTCTTAGGTTGACTATCAAACTGAAGGTCTACAGAGCCATTGGTGTACACCTGTGAAGCCTGAACAGTCTACCAGCGCCATGCCAGGAAACTGAATCATTTCCATCTGAATTGTCTTAGGAAGATTCTGAAGATCACCTGGCAGGATGAGGTAGCAGACACTGAGGTGCTTTCTTGGACTGATCCAAGCCAGTATATGCCAGGTGTCCAAACTCTACTGCAGAGAGTGAAACTCCGATGGGCTGGTCATGTTGTTCAAATTGCCAAAAAGACTATTTTATGGAGAACTCACAGAAGACAAGTCAGAAAAAAAGCTATATAAAGACATTCTCAAGGTTTCTCTTCAGAACTTTGGAATTGATTGTGTGACATGGGAGACACTGGCAAAGGACTGCCCAGGAAGGCATGCCCTTGTCAGAGAAGGTGCCATGCTCTATGAGCAAAGCAGAACTGCAGTAGCTCAAAAGAAATGCGATATGTGCAAATGTAGAGAATCTGACCCAAATGTTCCCATGGACTATTTGTGCCCAATCTGTGGCAGAGCCTTCTGAGCTCAAATTGGTCCGATCAGCCACAGTCAGACACACTGTACCTTGATGTTACCATTGTGGTCCTCTCTAAGAACGAAAGACAACCACCACCATCACCGGCACCATTCCCTTGAATTTATCAAATACTGGGACATTGCATTCAATTGTTTCTGGTTTTTCATTTCTAGTTTCTACTGCTTCGTCTTGTATGAACTGATACTAAGACAAATTAGTACAACCACGAGAACCACATATAGTGTATATTATACATCTAGAATGACTACAAGAAAATATGTGGAAAGACTAAAGTAAGGAGCACTCTGAGCAACTGTATCAAAAATGGATGTCTCTGGGGCAGCTAGGTGGTGCAGTGGATAAAGCACGGGCCCTGGATTCAGGAGGACCTGAGTTCAAATCTGACCTCAGACACTTGACACTTACTAGCTGTGTGACCCCAGGCAAGTCACTTAACCCCCATTGCCCCCCCAAAAATGGATGTCTCTGAGATGAGATACTGAAAGAGACCTCCCCCCTCCTTTCACTGAGAGGCCCAGGGAATTCACTACCAGAGTAGAAGGTTATCTCCACTGTTGTTGTTTGTCCTTCATACTCAAAAGAGGACCATGACATCAGGTGGTGATGTGATGACTTGCAGTGAATTGGATTTAAGTGAGGTAGGGCTGTGTAAGGTCACTCTTTCCTCCAGAGCCATCTGAGTCCAGTGGCAAGATAGACATCAGGACAACCAGAGATGCCCCCAGATGTCTGAGGCAATTGGGGTTAAGTGACTTGCTCAGGGTCATACAGCAGGTAAGTGTCTGAGGTGAGATTTGAACTCAGGTCCTCCCAACTTCAGGGCCAGTGCTCTATCCACTGCACCACCCAGCTGTCCCTAATCTGGTAAATACTGACAGACATAACCCACACAAAGCAGCTCGGTCATGCAGTGGATAGAGCACCAGGCCTGGAGTGAGGAGAACCTGAGTTCAAATCCGCCAAGAACATTTGTAGATTGTGATATTTAAAAAGTTCAAGAGAAATCTGGGTAATCTAATCATTTTATTAATGCCAGCAGCTGGGACAGCTAGGTGGTGCAGTGGATAAACATACTCAGTTGAATACTCGACAGTGTTTAAACATTGTAACCAGCCTCTCTCACAGTTTAATTCATCATTTCATGGCATCCAGATCACAAGAAGAGTTCATTCTGTAACCTTCTACATCATCCTCTACAACTCATTTTTCCAATTAACAGTATTACTTATATAAATGGTTTCTCAAAAATCCCAATGAGAAAAATTAGAATAACACGTGCAGTGTTACAAATTTAAAACATGAAACAATATTGCCGAATGACATCAGTTCAGTTGAATGCATTTCTGAATTATCTTCCATTTAAAAAAATCACTTCAGGGGCAGCTAGGTGGCACAATGGATAGAGCACCTGTCCTGGAGTCACGAGTACCTGAGTTCAAATCTGGCCTCAGACACTTAACACTTACTAGCTGTGTGACCCTGGGCAAGTCACTTAACCCCAATTGCCTCACTAAAAAAAAAACCAAAAAACCAAAACCAAAACAAAACAAAATCACTTCATCCTTCTGTCCATTTGATACTTTGAACTGATTACATTCAGAGAGCAGAATAAAATCATTATGATTCAGTTACACAGTTCTTATTCTTAAAGTTCCTAAACACATCACCTCAATGCCAAGTTTTAAGTGTATTCTGCATTAAAGACTGATCTACCCTTGGAGAGTCAAACATCCCAATTATGTTCAGGGAAGAACCCACTGACTTTAAATGAGCACACATTACAATTTAGAAGAGGAGAAACTCAAGTCTGGATTTACAGTTACAAGTGGTACATAGAATCCCGATTTCCCCAAGGGTCACTTGAAGCCAGCACCTCAAAGTATAGGTCCACTTACTTTCTTTTCTTTTTTTTTTTTTTAGTGAGGCAATTGGGGTTGAGTGACTTGCCCAGGGTCACACAGCTAGTAAGTGTTAAGTGTCTGAGGCTGGATTTGAACTCAGGTACTCCTGACTCCAGGGCTGGTGCTCTATCCACTGCGCCATCTAGCTGCCCCCCCCCACTTACTTTCAGTGAATCTGGTGCCCAAGTTTTATCCTGGCTGTCTTTCTGCCCAGGAGGAGGAGGGGTGAGTCCCAGAGCAGAAGGAGGGAGGGGTGGAAGGATGGGGGAGGAGGAGCTCTCAGAGATGACCAGCATGGTGGGTGGTGGCCCAGGTGGCATAGAGCCTCAGAGTGGAGTTTGGAGGCCTGGGAGGAGTCTAGGGCAGAAGAGGGGTCATTCCAGTGGCTGAGGCATTTCAGCTGATGGAGGGCAGGGCTTGGGCAGGCAGGGTCCTGGGGTCCCAGCCCTGGGTATGATTGGAGGAAAGAGTCCATGCTGGGGGGCCTCAGGGACTGGTCAGGGTGAGGTTCTTGGGATTAGGAGGACCCTCCCCACATGGGTTGGCTACAAGCAGGAACTGAGATCATGCTGCCTTCCCCGAAGCTGAGATCATGCTGTCTTCCCTTGGAACTGAGATCATGCTGCCTTCCCTTGGGGCTGACATCATTCTGCCTAATGAAAACCAGCTCTGTGGGTGCAAGTCCCAGGGAGGTCTGAGCCAGGGCCCCACACATCTGGCTTCTTCTGCTGACTGCTCTTGCCACTGGGTCTCATCTTCCTCATCTGCCCTCTTGGTAAGTGTCCTCCAGCTCTGCCTGGAGCATGCTTCCCTCTCAGGTCTGGCCACTGGACAAGCTCCTCACCCCTAACTCTTTTCCAGGCTTCAAATCGCTTTGCAAATATCTGGGGTCACTCCCCCTAAGTTTACTGTTGGGGTCACACTCCTAAATTTCCAACTTTTCCCACAGGGACCCAGTAGTCCTGCTATCGACCTTCCTATCAGGACCCAAGTGTCATGTCTCCCTGCCCCCAGCTCCTGCCTTCAGACCAGGCCCCCAGTGAGGATCTCTGAGTTCTGACTCTGCCCTGAGGACCTCACTTTGGATGCAGGAACCAAAGCTCTTTCCTGGGCTGCTTCACTATCAGATCCCAGGCACTGGTGCCCTGTCTTCAGTCTCCCGTTAGGGATTCCAAGTCCACCCTCTAGGAAAGGGTCCCAGGAGTCTACCCCAGCTCCTGGCTAGGCCCCCAGACACAGTCATCCTGCTTTCCCAGGCTGAGTGCTCCCACCTGGAGCACTCCTGTCCCTCCAGTGTCCCTGACCTCCCTACCATGAGCCTCCCAGACCCTGCCTCTGCTCCCCTTCCCCGGGCCTCCTGCTTCCCTGCCCCCTTTTGTTTCTGAGCCCTCAGACCCCTGCCAGGGACTGGGTTGTGTCTCCCAGCCTCAGGTTCCCCTGGTTATTCCTAGCAAGTTCATTCCAGAACCCTCCCCATCCTCCACCTTCCCTCCCTCCTGAATCAAGCAGTCAGTCTGTTGTCTAGATAGCATTTGTGTTGGTTGGGGAGGGCAGAGAGCTTTGACCCTGGAGTCACTGAGGCTTTGAGAGGTCTCATCCCATCTGGGAGCCAAAGCCCCTTCTGCCTCCTGGGTCTCTCTGTAGGGTGATGGGAGAGGGGAATGGGGTGGAAGTGAAAAACTAAGAGAGGGTGGTTGGAGTCTCTCCCCTGAGGGCAGGGTCACAGTCATTGTAACTCCTGTGGGGCCTCACCCTCTGTAAACCCCTCTAGGCCAGCCTCCTGCCCAGGAAGAAAAGGGAAAGACCTCTCCCCCCTGGGATCCTGCTCCCTCCCCAGCTGAGCCCTCAGAGGACCAAGGCCTGGCCCAAGCAGGGAGCCTGGAGCCAGTGGCAATGGCCCCTGGGAGCCACAGACCCCCAGTCCAGGTGAGTGCAGTCTGTGCACAGACCAACATCACGAAAGAGCCCATTTGCATAGATGCGGAGGGTGGTCTTTGAGGCTGGCAGTCTCTCTCACCCATGGAGCGTTTCTTTACAGTAATAGGTAGGAAACTGAATACAGTCGGAATAACACTGCCCTGCTCTCGGCTTCCGTGTTTTGAACTGATTTCGGGCACTTTGGCATCTTGAGCTTTAACTGCGCCCCCCCCCCCTCCAAACACATCGCTGCCCTCCCTTGTTTGTTTTTTTCAGTTCTCCCTCATTGACACCCCCCTCCCCCCCCCCCCCGCCCCACTTCATTCATTCATGCTTATGTTGTAGATACCAGGTCTTTTCTCTCTTAGTGCCCGCCTAGCGCCCTCTCCAGGCTCCCCTTTGGTTCTCATGGTCAAGCTTTCCCTTGTAGCAACTGAGGGTCCAGGAAACCTCTTCCCCCCGCCCCGCCCCCTTCCCCCCCAGTCTTGTCCGGAAGACCAGGAAGGCTTCCCCAGCTGCTGTCCATTGTCAGTTGTTGTCAGGGCAGGGATTGTTCTCCTGCTGCTGCTCATTTCCTTCTCCTTCAGGTCACACAAGTTTTCCCAGGTCTTCCTGCAGCAGCCATTTAGAAAGGGAAGGGACTCTGTGGGAACATAGAGGAGATGCAAAGGAAGGAAAATGCCGTCCCTGGCCTCAAGGAGCGCCCACTCTAACATGGGAGACAACGCATCAGCAGCTGTGTCCTCACAAAATCTAGACAATGTGGAAGGGGACTTATTATCTGAGGGGAGTCTCTGACAGTTTCGGGTTCCTGAAAAATCATTTGTTTAGAAGGGGGATTTTAGCTAAGGATTGACGGAAGCCGGGGATCCAGATGAGAAAGAATGACATTCCACACTTGAGAGACAACCATTGGTAAGGCCCATAGGCAAAAGATGGCGGGTCTTCATGAAGGATCAGCCAGGAGACTGAACTCCCTGGGTCAGAGAGGAAGAAGCGTGGAGAGAGGTGCAAGAAGACAAGAAAAAGGGCTATAGCACCTGTCGCGTACCAGGCACTTATAAATAAAGTCTCCTTTGATCCTGTTGCAAGAATGATCAGGGTCCTTTCTTGGGGCTGCCTGAATAAGGCAGCGCAGGATGCACCGGGGCAGGTACATCGCAGTTTTTATATCCATTCAAACCGGACCTACACACATAGTAAAGGATAGACTTAAGGAGCCTTCGTTTTCACAGATGTCTGATATATTCCCTCCTGAGCTACTGAAGTCAGCGAGTCTAAAGCCTTTGGGGATTAGATCTGCTTGGGTTTTCAGGCAGAAATACGGAGACAAAAGGCCAGTTTGGTTTTCAAAGTGCAGTGTTTAAAGCCTTCCCGGAACTATTTGCACTGAACCAAAGAAAACTGTATCTTCTTCGTCAGTCCGTTAATCAGCATTTGTTAACCTCATTAGATAGGATTTAGAGAACTAGGCAAGCTCCTAGAACCATTCCAAGTCCTGCCAGTTTTCTTTCCTAATTGGGGGATGGGAAGGAGACTTTCCCTACGTGCCAAAAAGGCAGCGGGGAAAATGAAGTGAGTTATGGTCTCCCCGGAATCCACTTCTGACAAGCTTCACAACAACCCTGCAAGGTAGGTGCAATGATCAGCTTTATTTCACAATTGAGGAAATAGAGGCAAATAGTGTTTTCAATGACTTGCCCAGGATCACACAAGTGTCTGAGGACAGATCCGGACTTAGATTTTCCCTACCCAGGGCCTAGAGTCTATCCCCTGAGTCAACAGTTTCCTTTAACTAGGGATAGAGACTTTCTCCCACAACCGTCCCCCCAAAAAAGTTTTTTAAAAACTGAGTTCTTGAAGCATTTCTTAAAATGCCCAGAACAGAAGGACTTTGTGAAAGATTTATGCAGCTGAATCAAAGAGCTTTGAAGGACCAATCATATGCCTGCACATAACTAATAATGGTTCATGTTAAAAACAGGTAAACTGAGTCACGACTCCCAGACTAGTACAAAGCAGGAAGGCCATTTTATTTCGATCTTGCAAGAAAGGGCAGGCACTCCAAAGGAGTAGTGCACCTTGCCCCAGTAAAGTTCCCCTTTTATCCTAGATTTGACACAAGGTCCCTCCCCCATCTGGGTTCACATTCTTCACAACACTTCTTTTTTTTTAAATTATAAAAGTATTTTATTATTTTCCAGTTACATGTAGAGATAGTATCCAACATTTGCTCTTATAAGATTTCTAGTTTCAAATTTTTCCCTCCCTCTCCTCCCTCCCCTCCTCCCCAAGACAGCAAACAAACTGATATAGGTTATATATGTACAATAACATTAAACATATTTCTGTATTAGTCATGTTATAAGAGAAGAATCAGAACAAAAAGGAAAAACCTCAAAAAAGAAAAACAACAGCACCAAAAACAAAAGAAATAGTACGATTCAATCTACATCCATATTCCACAGTTCTTTTTGTTTTTTCTGGATTTGGAGAACCCTTTTCATCATGAGTCCTTTGGAACTATCTCGTACCACTGTATTGCTGAGAAGAATCAAGTTTATCACAGTTGATCAACACATAATGTTGATGATACTTTGTACAATGTTCTCCTGGTTCTGCTCATCTCACTCAGCATCAGTTCATGTAAGTCCTTCCAGGTTTCTCTGAAATCCGCCTGCTCATCGTTTCTTACAGCACAATAGAATACCATTACATTCATATACCACAATTTGTTTAGCCATTCCCCAATTTATGGGCAGCCCCTCAATTTCCAATTCCTTGCCACCACAAAAAAAAAAAGCAGCTATAAACATTTTTGTACATGTGGGTCCTTTTCCATGATCTCTTTGGGAAAAAGACCCAATAGTGGTATTGCTGGGCCAAAGGGTATGCACAGCTTTATAGCCCTTTGGGCATAATTCCAAATTACTCTCCACAATGGTTGGATCAGTTCACAGATCCACCAACAATGCATTAGTGTTCCAATTTTTCCACAGCTTCTCCAACATTGATTATTTTTCTTTTTTGTCATATTAGCCAATCTGATAGGTGTCAGGTGGTACCTCAGAGTTGTTTTAATTTGCATTTCTCTAATCAATAGTGATTTAGAGCATTTTTTTCATATGGGAATAGATAGCTTTGATTTCTTCATCAGAAAACTGCCTGTTCATATCCTTTGACCATTTCTCAAATGGGGAATGACTTGCATTCTCATAAATTTGATTTAGTTCCTGATATATTTTAGAAATAAGTCCTTTATCAGAAATACTGGCTATAAAAATTGTTTCCCAGCTTTCTGCCTCTCTTCTAATTTTGGATGCATTGCTACTGTTTGTATAAAACCTTTTTAATTTAATGTAATCAAAATCATCCATTTTGCATTTTGTAATATTCTCTATTTCTTCTTTGGTCATAAACTGTTCTCCTTTCCAAAGATCTGAAAGAGAAACTATTCCTTTCTCTCCTAATTTACCTATGGTATCACCTTTTATGTCTAAATCATGTACCCATTTTGACCTTATTTTAGTATAACGTGTAAGATGTTGGTCTATGCCTAGTTTCTGCCATACTATCTTCCAGTTTTCCCAGCAGTTTTTGTCAAATACTGAATTCCTATCCCAGAAGCTGGAGTCTTTGGGTTTATCAAACAGTACATTACTAAAGTCATTTACTACTGTGTTTCCTGTACCTAGCCTATTCCATTGATCCTCTACTCTATTTCTTAGCCAGTACCAAATAGTTTTGATGACTGCCACTTTATAGTAAAGCTTCAGATTTGGTACAGCTAGCCAACTTTCCTGTGCATTTTCCCCCATTATTTACCTTGATCTTTTTTTTTGCAGGGCAATGGGGGTTAGGTGGCTTGCCCAGGGTCACACAGCTAGTAAGTGTCAAGTGTCTGAGGCCAGATTTGAACTCAGGTCCTCCTGAATCCAGGGCCAGTGCTTTATCTACTGTGCCACCTAACTGCCCCTACCTTGATATTCTTGACCTTTTATTTTTCCAGATGAATTTTATTATTTTTTTTTCTAGCTCTATAAAATATTTTTTAGGTAGTCTGATTGGTATGGCACTGAACAAGTAAATTAATTTAGGTAGAACTGTCATTTTTACTATATTATCTTGGCCTATCCATGAGCAATTGATATTTTTCCAATTATTTAGATCTGATTTGATTTGTGTGAAAAGTGTTTTGTAATTGTGTTCCTAGAGTTCCTGGGTTTGTCTTGGCAAGTAGACTCCCAAGTATTTTATATTGTCTACTGCACAACACTTCTAAACATGTAGTCCACCCCCCCAGATGTGGTGCCATTGCTGCCCCTACCCCATGGGACAACCAGACCCTGAGATTTTATGACTCTTTGTTATCTAACTTCAGGAAACCTCTGTTGACTCAGCAGGGAAAGGAAAGAAAGTTTTGGGGGGTGGTGATAGGCCTTTCTTTACCTATGGTATGGACTTTATGAAGTTTGTTCTTATCTGAGAGGAATATCATCTACTGGTAACTGTCAACTCAGCAGGAAAAAGGAAGGAATGGTGGAGATGGGGTGGGGGGTAGGGTGGAAGAAACCCACAGTACTTGAATAATGTATCCTGCCTTCTGAGGAGGACACACCATTCCTCTCAATCCCTCCTCTTTTTATTTCTTCATTTGTGTCTCTCCTCACCCATTGTTCTCCTCCCATGCCAAGTAAATCTTACCCACCATTTCTTCCATCTCCTGATCTAGACTTTGTTTGATCCCTCATTGAAGGATCATCATTTGATACCCTTCTTCAACTCCTTTCAGTAGAGTTACTACCTGAATTCCCTCCACCACTCCAATAATTAAGTTAATAAAGCAGGGAATTAGGCAGTGTGTGACTAACAGAGCTTCCAGGGCACATAGGAGAAAGAACCCCGATTGCTTCCACCAGCTTCCATTTAGCCATGAAAACCATCCACCCTCAAACCAAGAATTCCATTTCTGAACAGGTGCATGAGCCACCTTCCCAATGTCTGTGGCTATAGCTTTAACTGCTTCATACAACTGAAGACCTAATCCTGTCCCAGAGGTATCTTTCAGGAGGAAAGTTGGGCCCTAATATCCCAATATAGCATATACTTGTCCAGTTGTTGGGGAGACATGTGAAAGCAGTTTTTGTCACAAGTCCAAACTGGTTTTGTTCCTTGGAAAATTCTATCTTCATCATATTTTTGGTAACAACCCCCAGATATAACACAAGGAACTGATATCAATAACTACCAAGATTATAACAGCAAGCATGGCTAACAGCATTAGCTAATATCAAATCTCTGTGTCATTTCAGTGATGTACTCCCAGTGTCCATTCAGTTAGCAATTTCATCTTGGATCTCAGATGTCCCATGTAGTAATCTGGTCTCTGAAACTCCTTTTCTTGGAGCAGTCTGGAAGATGTCTTATCTCCAGGGCACCTCTTCAATGGATTCACTTCTCTGGTTTCAAGTTACCTGTAGAGACTCCTCAGATGTTCCTGTTAAAATCTCTTGCAAAACAGATCTTTTTTTTTTTTTTGGTGAGGCAATTGGGATTAAGTGACTTGCCCAGGGTCACACAGCTAGTAAGTGTTAAGTGTCTGAGGCCAGATTTGAACTCAGGTACTCCTGACTCCAGGGCCAGTGCTCTATCTACTGTACCACCTAGCTGCCCCACAAAACAGATCTTAATACAAATCAATACAATTTCTCAAATTCTAGTCCTCCAATAACTAGCCCATGTGGTAAAAACTACCTCAAACCTTATGGTTCTGACCTTATTATGAAAATCAAGGTCTCATAGTTTACCTGAATCTTAAAAAATTTCCAACATGACTGTTTATAGCTTTATCTCTTTCTGTACATGATTAACAACAGGCCAAAGGGTTACCTTGACACATGGATCACCGCTAGATGGGTTCTTGGACACATTCCTCTTTCAGAGAATTACTTGCCCACACCACCCAATCAAAATTTTAGTCAAAGGTTTTATCATTTGGCACACACAGGTATGGCCGGGAGAAGAGGCCTAGACTTTGACTCCAAGGGAAGGTATGAATTTCTGGCATGTTCCTTAATCAGACAGCACATACAGGCATGGCTGGGAGAAGAGGCCTAACTTCAACTCCCTGAACAAAGGAGAAGCTCACAATTTTATAGAGGGAGAAGGGGGTGGGGGGTAGAGACCTAAGACTGCAAAGTTACAGCAGTTTGAAAGTGATGATGGTGGGTAGCTATTTGGATATATGAAGAATAAAAAGTCCACATTTCTAACTTGAGATTGTTGTCACTACCTGGTCCTAAGCACACAGCAAACAAGACTGGCTCCCAATGAAGCTCCTGTTGTACATTCAAGGAGCCCGGCTGTCTGGGGGCTGCTTTATCATCTGTTTCACCAACCACTATCTGGTTAATCAGCTACTTTGCTTCTCCAAGGAAAGAGTCATCTCTAACTGACCCCCTCAGGGCCTGAGCATCCCTAACTGCACTCAGGCCTCCCAGGCTGCTACTACATTTCCCCACTTTTTCTTTTAATAGCTAAGGGAAAAGAGGGCTTAATATCTCTTCTTCTGTAACTGCTTCAAGCTGAATACAGTTGTAGAGTTGGCCTTAGGTCTTAGTGGAAGAAGTAGAAATCCTTGCAGGCCTGGTCCAGAAGATGAAGAGGTATATAGACTGGAATTGCTACCATAAGGTTGAAAGCATTGAACCTAGATGAAACAAACTACCAAGAGGTTCCAAAAATTAAAAGGACAAGAACCAGTATTGCTATAGGGAGATGGGGCAAACCGAGAGAGCTGATCCAGGAATCCCCAGGGTCCTGCATCAGGAGTGAAAAGCTGTTCATGAATGTCCTTCATCTAGTGAGAGATGTCACAAATGTCCCATGCTGTTCATGGTTTTATCTAACACCATATCTGACACAAACATTGTTAATATCATGCCAAAGGGATACATGTAAGATATATAAGCTAAATATTTTATAATAATATAAAAAGGAGAACTCTTAAACCTTTCCCAATTACAAGTATATCCACTTGACCTTAATTTTCTCCAAAAATTTTCACTCAGTTGTTTAAGATCTAATCCTCACACAAAACTTAGGTCACAGAACACCCCTGTAAGAAGATGACCACAAATGAACCCACATAAAAGTTACCAAGTTAATTTCAATTGTAGTAAAGACTGAGGATGACACTTAAGCAATTAATTTCAAAACAGTGCATGTCAAATAAGTTGTCTATAACAAACCATGTCTGTATTATAGGATGTGCTCTACAGACAGATATTATTTCCACATTACATAGTAAACTTAAAGTTGGCTTTTCCATAGGTGTTACAAAACATTCTTTAAGTTATTCCCCTCTGCTTTTCTTGAAACAAACTTGAGATTTTTGTGATTCAGTTTTAAAATGCATAACTAATAACAGACAGATGACAAGGCTAAATGCTTATACATTCTAGTTGTTTAGAATCTAAAAGGGACTAGAATTTCCAAGCTTGAATCTTATACCTGCATCTTATCCAGATATTAATGTTAACCTAAGGAATGAAGAGGCAATATTGTGTTCATGCTGATCACATGACATGATTATAGAATCTGCCCATAAAAGAAGAGAAACAAAGTTCTGAGGGAATAAGCTTCCCAACTCCCAGTAGAAGTTCTGCAGACAGCCAATGCAGTATTCCAGTCTTAACATCAGCCAGGTGGGGGAGTTTACATTCCATATGTAATATTGTGGAAACTGAGTCAGGAGACACCTACCTCAGTCTTTGCCAAAAAGTTGGTCTCCCAATCTTTCCCAAGAGAAACTCCACCTTTAGTGCACACATGTAAAAACCCCATAGGGTTGCTGGCATCATGGGTCATATGGCTGTGGGTAAAAAAAATATGAAAGTTTTTAACAGGCAGTTAGGATAACTGAAAGATGCCAGCTTTGAAGGACCACCCTTTCGGGAGGAGACCAATGGCATGAGCTACGCATGCCAGTCCGCCTGCTGCGCACATCAGACTGCCTGCTACACACTCGACTTCCGGGTGCGAGCTTAAAAGACAAGGAGAGAACGGAAGTGGGGCTTTTTCCTGCTCTGCTGGTCTCCTGACTGCGCTGCACAGACGGTCTCTCTCTCTCTCTCTCTCTCCAAAGGTGGCCTTCAGTTTTGGTGAGTTTTTATAAGGAGTATAGACTAAGCTTAGACTTAAGACAATTTGTATTGTGTTTCTACTTTCCTATCCTTCTAATCAACATCACCTTGTGACTACCATAACAATAAAAGGTCTATCTAGAAAACCAAAAGCTTCTTCCATTTACTAGTCTGGGAGATAAATTAAGGGAAAGGTTAAGTAAGGGAGATTTATGATCTAATATCCAATTTTAAATCTCACATGGCTCAGCATTCCTTGATGGTCATAACTGGAGTCAGACTCAGAGTAATAATAGTTAATAGTCCCATAATGTCTTAAATAGCAAGTTCCAATAATCAGTACTAAAAAGTGAACTCACTTCTCAAGGATCACATATTCTAGATAGCAAGCATTAACTATACTTGCATTTAAGCTAAATAGAATCATTTTCATCCCTAAGCTAACATCAAACAAATGGGTTTTCTTTAAGATAATTAATACAAACAACAAAAGAGTTGGAATAGTGTAACTAATCCCAAATTGCATACAGAGATCAGACTAGAAAATGTTTCACATAATAGTAAGACAGGTTCAGGTATTAACCATGTAAGCATAAACATAGGATACTGCCCTCAGAATTCCTTTAAACAAAGGGAACATCTTTAAAGTGACAACTAGTTTGTGTTTCCACACATGTTCTAATTCCAATTAAATAACAGCATAAGTAATCCAATTCCCCATTAAAGTGATGTAGAACAGCTTATAAGTTACTATTGTTCACTAACATATCTTATACTGTGGTAAAAATTAGAGAACTCTCCATAGGCAGCTTTTGAAGGACCTCCCCTTTTGGGGAAGGAAAGATTGAAACACTCCTCCTGAGCATTCCTTCTCCAAAATTGAGGTCCTTCAAAAGCTGCCTAAGGAGAGTTCACCAACTATGCTCCATATATCACATTTTGGCCCTCACAATACACTGACAAGTTCAGGCACCAATTTAACTATTGCTTAATACCCAAACTCTGTCCCACATTGCAGACCTCTTCCCCTACATTAGATCATTTCACACCAGCAAGCAGTTCCCCTCATGTTAGCCACAATCAGAGTCCGAGTAGAATTTCTCCTTGTTGTTCTTGCACCTTTTGAAAGGTGAAATTTTCTTGAAGAACAGTCAGTCTGTTCTGGCTCCTCTTCTGCTTTAGAGAGAGAGAAAGGGGTAGGAAGGAGAGGGAGACATAGTAGAGGGAGATATAATACAGAGAGACATGATAGAGTTTCTCTAGAATTGTTAGGTTGTGGTTATGTTCCAGCTTTGCCCTTTTTCTTTGGAATACCTAGCAGCTGCTTCCTGCTTTGGATGGTGATGGTGGATCTGGATCCTGTTGGAGTGAATTGTTTCATCCTTTCCATCAGCTAATGCCAAAAAAGCCAGCAGAATCAGCAGTAGGTTTTATTATGTCCAGAGTGTGGCACACCCCACCATTCCTTGAAGGGAAGATATGTCCTTAACAATTCAGATGATGTACATTGCAGGAGACAATGAGAAATAGGTGGCTGTTTTTTATACTGTAGCTGGTTATGCAAAGACGGAAAGGCCCATGTGTGCCATCAGTTACAAGAGATGGAGAAAGGAATGAGTCCTTGTTACTAGTTGGAGTAAATCAAAGGAACACTTGTCTGGATAGACAAGAGGTAGGGCTTCCAGAGACTGCTGAATTGGGGGTAAACATTTGGTCTTTTCTACCAGTTAGAGGAGAGAAGATGCTGAAGGAAACAGCTGTTACAGAAAGTCTTGTTGTTTGTGTGGTAGTCATATACAACAAAATGGAAACTATATAGAAGAAGATGACATGTGTGAATGAGCCAGGTTGCAAGGACTTTCAGGGAGAGATTAGAGCAAGTTCACCTAGGTTTTTAAAGGAATTTGACTAAGATAGGAGATGAGAGAAAATGATAGCTCAAGGACTGATAAGGGTTCTAGTATAGAGGTCTTAAGCATCGAGGAGAACAAGTATGGATGGATGTCAGTAAGAAGGAACCAGCTGGTAGAGAACGGTTGAAAATTTGAGAAAAGGTGGGAGACACTTGAGGGTGCAAAGTATTGAAGAAGACGTGATGAGGTGGGATCAAATGCCCATGTAGCCACTGACCTTGGGAAAAGACAAGGTACACTCTTGTGACAGACTGGAGGAAACTACTGGAAGATTACATGAAGGGAATTTGATAAAAAGAGAATGACTTCTATCTTTCAATAAACCTTTATTAAGTGCATACTATGTGCCATCACTGGTGCTTAGTGCAGGGGATTTTTTAAAAAGCTAATGACCACCCTGTCCTCAAGGAGCTCCCAATCTATTGGGAAAGGCATCACACAAACATAGACAAGATGAATAGTGTATCATTCAAAGAGAAGAACAAGAATGAAGAGGGGTTTAGGAGAGGCTTTTGTAAAGTGGGATTTCATCTGGACTTGAAAGAACCAGGAGGAATAAAATGAGGGGGGGAGAGCATTCTGTTGTGGTGGGTAGATGGAAAAATTCCTGGAGCCTGGAGATGATTGCCTTCTTGCAGCAATAGGAAGGAGTAAGGTGTCCATTGGAACAAAGAGTAAGTGGCAGAAAGTAAGGTATAAGAAGATTGGAAAGTAGGTGATGTCAAGGATCTGGGAGGAGATAGGGAGCTGTCACGAAAATGTCTAAGTCTGATGAAGAAAAGAAACAGCAAAGTCTCCAAGCTGAAAAAATTAGGTTTATTTAGAGAGGTACCGGTCTCACAATATAACCAGTCAGTCAGGGGTATGACCTGAAAGGCTCTGGGAAGTACCTGGAGATGATGTTTATACCCCATAGACTCCTCCCAGACTCCTCCCATTGCACTCTCAGAGAATTGCAAAGGGTACAGAAGAGGATACATTGAAACTTGAACATTGTCTTAGTGACAAAGGCCATCCAGCCAACCAATCACAAGAGGAAACAGTCCTGCAGCATATTTCTAAAACAACATGGTAGGTCTTTCATCCAGAAGCATACTTTTTAAAGCAACAGGTCAGATATCTTGATGCTGATTGGTTCCTTCAGCTTAGAAGACACTATTCTTAGTGTTGTGGTTAACCACAATGCACCTTGAAAAGGGACATCACTGCAAAGCTGATACATGACCCTTAGTTGAACATGTGGTCAAGAGTCAAGTTTACAAGTACCACATTGAATCAAACCATGCAAAGAATATTCAGAAGACATAAAAGAACAAGTTACACGATATCTATGCTCAGTACTAGATTATTAAATTCCAAGGGACTAGAGAATACTTAAGATTAAGTAAATCACTTTTAAAAACTGAGTAAATCTCATTTTGTAGTCAATAATACTAATACTATCATAGTTTAAAGCACTCATATCTAAGGGGTGGGGAAAATCTCACTCACAGAGCCCACTAGGGTTTATTGAGTAGGGGAGTGACTTGATTGATGTGAGATCTGGACAAATCACTTGGCTGGCCCAATGGAGGATGCAGTGGAATGCGGAAGTCTTGAGGCAAGCCAGATCGACCAGCAGGGTGTGGCTATTGCAAGGGTGATATGATGAAGACCTCTTCTAAGGTGGCTGCAGCATCACTAGAGAGAAGGGGCTTTGTTCAAGGGATGTTTCAAAGGTAAAATACACAGGCCTTGACAACAGATTGGATAAAGGAAGTGAGAGAGACAAGCTGAGGATGACAACTAGGTTTGTGAGCCTGGGGGATTAGGGGAAATGGGGAAGGGAGAGGGAAAGAGTATGTGTTCAGTTTTGCACATGGTGATTGTAAGATATCTCCTGCACATCCAGTTAGAGGTGACTGAAGGAGAGTTGGGAGGAGAAGGAGCTCAGGTTGAATGCTTCAATTTTTAAAGTAAGAGAGGTCATGAGATGAGCATGTTGACAGTGTTTGGTCAGTAATCAGGAGACATTTATTGTGTCTGTTATGTGCCAGGCACTGTGCTGAGGACTGGGCATATCAATATGAAAAAAGAGAAAAGTTCCTGAGTTGAGGAGCAGCCTGTTTGGTGGAGAAAGACCTAGACACAAAGGAAAGCAACATAGGTGGAAGAGAATGTACCCAAGTGAGGGCATGGTGAAGAAGTCAGTTATCAAGGTCTCAAAGTACAGGAGCCTGGTGGGAAATGAGGAGTCATCTGAGATGAGCTTTCTCTTTAAATGGAGTTTGGAGTCATATCCCCATTCCCAAGGTGGTGAAGGATATATGTGGGAGAAGTGAGAAGGGAAGACATTTCAAACGCTTCTATTGGAGTGATTTAGAGAATCAATTAGGCACAATTAGCAATCAATAAAATGACTGCTTTTGTATAAGAGCCCACACTATTGATAAATACTATTCAATAAAGAACCTTGACCAAGAGACCCTAGTGGAAAGGAAAAATTTTAAATTCTTGGGAATCTCAAAAAGTGGGAAAAGACCAATAAATGCCATAATAATTCAGAAGTGTCATGATTCAGATAAAGGTAAACTGAGGCAACAAAGATCTGAGCATGATCAGTTTATTAGTAAGGCTAGCAGTTACGCAACAAATAGAATCTGACAGGGCAGCTCTTTTATAGATAGGCAGAGGAACACAAAAATAAATGGGGACACAAACAAGCATCATATGTGTGTCTCACTTCTGACTGGTTAGTAACCACAAGTTACATCAGTTTATCATAAGGCGAGCAAACATCTGGACTAATCTTCTCTGGAAAGTCCCATGTTTGGCACTTTCTAAGGATGATCTCTTTGTTGTTCATCCTTCATTCTCAAAAGGGACCAATGACCTCAGGAGGGTGATGTCTTGACTTACAAAGTGAATTGGATTATTAAATGAAGCAGGGCTGTTCAAAGTCATCAGCTTCATTCTCTCCTCCAGAGTCATCAGAGTTCAGTGGCAAGACATAGTTAGGATGACTGGAGGTGGTCCCAGATGATGTGGGAGACTTTGACCTTTTTAAGCTAAGGTTTTTCCCAGGTCTCATTTGTCTGAGACAATACTGAATTAGTGATAAAAGCTAGATAAGAACCAAGCAAAAGTTGGCCTAGTTTGATTTAACAAAAGAATCATTCTGGGAAGGGAAGGACCCTCAATTTCTAGCCAGAAGAGAAACAATTGCTATTTACTCACACTCTGAACCACAAAACCGAAAAAAATGACCAAAGTGAGGCTTGGGCTGGGACCTATTATTGACCAGTCAGTGACAGCCAGAGTGATCTGGGTTTAAAGGCATGGTCAAGTAGCTCCATTTTGAATCCAATGGGCTTTATGAAAGCCTGATTATCAGAGGCATATTCCAAGAAATCATAAAAGAAAACTACATGAGACAAAAGAGTAATTATCCCAGTTTTTAGAAAACAACAACACTGTTAGAATAAATAAATAGGAGGAAAAAATAAATTCTTACATATTGGTGCTTTTTCCAAAGGAATATAAATTTGGACCACTTATATCTCCCAAGATATTTGGGGGGCTAGATTTTTGTGTGTGTGGGTCTATTTGACACCCTTCAAGGAGGCATGCTATTAATTCCTGATTAAATAGGAATTTTGTGGCCTGAAAGTATGTAGGAAAGGGAAACTCACTGAGGATTGTTTCTC
This sequence comes from Dromiciops gliroides, assembly GCF_019393635.1. Taxonomy (NCBI): domain Eukaryota; kingdom Metazoa; phylum Chordata; class Mammalia; order Microbiotheria; family Microbiotheriidae; genus Dromiciops; species Dromiciops gliroides. The sequence goes on along the minus strand of NC_057863.1, from coordinate 668,477,408 downwards.
AGTTATTAGGGGAGATTCTAGACAGGGTCAAGTTGTTTGTCCTTGTAGTTATTGAAGCATTCATGAGGCAACTTGATATGAAAGAATAACAGGATAATTTGGCTAGCAATGCAGTAATATGCACACTAAGGGGGAATAACAGGTAACATTAATTTATTAAGCCTTAGTAAGCTAAGTTTTGCTATAAATGATGGCTGATCTTGATTGACTTAGTGCTTTCGGAAGATAATGGAAGTAAAGGAAGTTAAACATTAAGTATAATTTACAAATAGAATATAAATTTGTCTTAAAGAAATCAAAATGAATATAAGTGAAAAGAGAATGTTGTGTACATGATAGGAATTGCTGGAAAACATAGAATCTCCAATAAAGTAAAAGCTATTACTCTGATGGATATGGATGAAAATGAAATGGAAGAGCATCAAATACCAAGCACATTGGCCAAACACATCTTCTGCACATAGCAGTTGGGAAAATAAATCACCTCTCCCAAAGTATCAATGTATTTTCACATCTGGGCCAACCTCTCCTATATGTCATCCATCTATCTGCCTCTAAAACATTCTCTTCCCTCTTGTTCTCACAAGGTCCTATGTTCTAGGGATATATTTAGATCATTGGTCTTATAAAGAAGCTGGCAATGTCTTTCTCTTAAATTAGCTCCCACTCCAACACCAATTAATAAAATGATACATTTTAAATAAATGAACAAATCCTCCTTTCACCATCATAGTTCATCTCATTTCTATGACTATCAAAATTAATATGTCATTAACAAATTAATAAAGCCAACACACACACATACATATATATAATATTTTTTTTTGCAGGGCAATGAGGGTTAAGTGACTTGTCCAGGGTCACACAACTAGTGTCAAGTGTCTGAGGCAAGATTTGAACTCAGGTCCTCCTAAATCCAGGGCCAGTGCTTTATCCATGGTGCTACCTAGCTGCCGCATGACATATGTTTTATCTATGGCACACGATACTCAGAGTTACCTCAAGCTTCAATATAACAATAGATATTTCCTTTATTTAGATAGAAAGAGTCTCATTTTATTCATTTTAGTCCAGATTCTGATTACTATCTCTTAGGAATACTCTTCATATTTCCATCTAGAGAATAATTTATTTTAGCCTTCTAGGAAATAAACGAAATTCTTTTCTATTCAGTCATCATAGGAACTATTTTAATCCCATAGTATATGCTACTCAATACCTTCTCATTGATTTTTTTTTACTTGATACCTTCTCACAAGTTTTAAGTGTTTTGTTAACAGCATTTTATGCCAGTTCTGATGAGGAAGAATTTCACGTTCTTTCTCCTCCAGAGATCCTCATATCTCTCAGATACACCACATATCTTTCCTGATTCCATAAGGATAGCACTCCATTGTAAAACATTTCTCAGCTTGATTCCAACTGAAAATATCCATTTTTTTTTCATTATTCCTTTGAGCTTTTCATGACTATGGTTCCAAGTGTTGGCTCTGACTTTCATAGAAGGTGTGACCTTTGTGCAAATCCCTTCTCTGTGCTTCATTTTCCTTCTGCAAGTTGATTAGCATTAGACTAGATCAATGCTGGAGTCTCTTTCAGCTCTAAATCCTATGTATTTTGATGGTTTAGGAGTTGGTGACATTCCAGGATGTGGCTGTGGATTTCACCAAGGAGGAGTGGCGCCTCTGGACCATTCTCAGAAAGAGCTGCACAAGGAGGTCAGATGCTGGAGAATGCCCAGAACCTGCTCTCCCTGGGTAAGGACCAAGACTTCCCCTGGTAACTGAATCTGCCTTCAAAAGGAGTATCTTCATTCCCTCCCTGGTGGGCAGAGTGTGGGGTATTATCAAATCTTAGAGAGGCCAAAGTGCCAGCCTCCTGTGTTCAAGCCTCCTGCCTGCCTGGTTTTGCTATGAGAACTCTTGGCATTGTGGGAGAGGGAACTGGGAGCTTTGTCTACAAAATCTCTAAACACTGATCCTGGCCCTCATTTCCTTGAAGACGGCAATGAAGGGAGCCTTCTTCCTCCCAAGGCTGCCCTTCCTCTTTGGAAATGTTTTGTCATTAGAATGTTCTCTTTGTTAATAAGGATTAGTTGGTACTCTGATCCTGGTGTTACCCTTGGATACCAAGTGTGCCCTTGTTCTTCCATCAGCCATCCCCCAAATTCAAGTAGAGATGCCAGGCAAGAAAGGGAAGGGAATAAGTATTTGGATACATCTCCAATTAGCCAGGCACTAGCCTCCTGGCTGTCTTCATGTACCTTATCTCACTTGATCCTCACAACAGCCTTTTGGGTTTGGTGCCATTATTTATAGTTGAGGAAAATGAGGCAAATAGAGAGGAAGTGATTTGCGCATGGGCAACAATGAGGAGGCTTTTGAGGCCAGATTGGAGCTCAGGGCTTCCTGCCCCGTGTCCAGCTCTCTCCTCTGTCCTATCAGCTGCCTCTGATTTCTGGGCAATGCAAGCCATGGGATGGGGGGCTTTCTTCTATGAAGGAGGTAGACAAAGTCAGGATTTTCTGACTGTCCCACCACTTCTCACAGCCCCCAAAGCTCCTGGCAAGAAAGACCCTGGAAACCATCTTTGTGTCGTCCTCAGGACCACCTGGTGGAATTCCCCCTTTCACCTAATGGGGACTAAATGACAAGTTTCTCTCCATCCTCACACCTGATTTATTCCCCATGCCCAGGACTTCCCATTCCCAGAGAAGGTTTGACCAGCCAGGTGAGCAGGAAGGCCTGAGGAGCTCCTGTCCAGGTGAGTGAGGGGAAAGCTGGAGTGTGTGGGCTCTTATCACCTGAGCCTTCTTGATGTTGTGATACAGGGAAAGCTACACTTGGGGGCAGGAAGCCCTGGCTTGTCATTGCTTTTCAGACACTTTTTAGCAGTAAGATCCTGGGCAAAGTCATTGAGCCTCTGAGCCTCAGTTTCCCCATCTGCACATTGAGGGGTTTGGACTCCATGGCCGTCCAGTTCTCTCCTAATGATGAATCAATGATGCTGTTAGAAGTCTTTGGCTGGGAATTTGGGGGCATGCAACTCTCCTGCAGCTGTCTGAAGAGGGCTGAGGCTGTCTCATAGGAGCTCCTTCGGAGACCTTCCTTAAGCCAACAAACACTTAGTTTAGTGCCTACTGCATGCCAGGCCCTTTAGTAATCACCAGGGATAGAAGGAGATGCAGGGGACACTCCCTGCTCTCAGGGAGCTTGGTCCCTTGGGAAAGACAACACAGACACAGCTGTCATGTGTAATGATTGGAATGACGCCACCTACTGGAGACTTGCTGTGGAGAGCTCCACCATGAGGAAAATGCCTCAGAGGCATTGTGCTTTTCCTTGGTGTCAGGAAATGACGTTTGCTCATGGGTGCTGTCTATCAAGTCTACCAGCCAATCAACTGGAGGAGCCTCCTATGGTCTGGGAGGAGACAGGAAGGATGAAAGGGAGCCTGCGCAGAGAGCGCAGGCCTTTTGGGTTCCGGACTTGATGGTGGTGGCGGCAGAGGACTTCACAGGAAATTTGAGGAAAGATAGGAATGCTAGGCTGTTAGAATTTCTGTTCTCAATCCTTTCTTTCTATTTTCCAATAAACCGTTAAAAACCTAACTCGTTTTATCAGTGATTTTTAGTCAGTTTCCCCCAAACTGGGGAACACATTAGAATCCACATTTAGAATCTTAAATTACACACATGTAGAGCATAAACCAAGGCCAGTCCAGAGAAGAAGGTTCAGGGGACTGGAAGAGTCTTCTTGTAGGAGGTGGGGTGTGAGCTTCTACTTCAGGGGAGCCAGGGAGAGCCTTCTAGGCATGAGCACCTGGCTGGGCAAATCCATGGAAGTGGGGGATGGAGCGTCCTGTTCCTGAAACAGAAAGGAGGCCTCTGCCCCCTGGATTCTGGCCCATGTGGAGGGCAAGCAAGGTAAAAGAAGACTAGAAAGGTAGAGAGGGGCAGTAGATGAAGGGCTCTGTGAGCCCAACAGGGGAATTTGTCTTTGATCTTGGTGATAGGGAGCCACTAGGGGTTTTGAGTGGGGAGTGACATGGTCAGGCAAGAGCCTAGGAAGATGAATTTGACAGCTGGGGGGAGAGACTTGAGGGAGTGAAGCCAACCAGCCAGTTCTTGCAATAACCTCAACCTAACTCAGGGGTGAGGTTGAGTCCTGAACCAAGAAAGGGGCAGTGTTGGGAGAGAAAGGGATGTGTTTGAGAGGGTTGCCAAGGTAGAATCCATAGGACTGTGTAATAGATTGATGGAGGAGAGAGAAAGTGTCTGAGAGCTAATGAGGAGTGGGTGACGCCCAAGTTATGAGCCTGGATGATGAGGAGGGGGGGTGTCCTGGATGCTAACAGACAAGCCAGAAGATGGGAGCATCAGGGGAAAGATAATGACTAGTTTGGGGTGTGTTCTGAGGAGTCCAGGAGGGAGTCATGTCCCACAACTGAGAGAGAAAAGTAGAGAGTGTCAAGGAAATGTGGATGGTTGTTAGTATCAGAGGCTGCAAAAAAGCACTAAGAATGAGGATGGAGAAAAGGCCATCGGTTTTAGTGATTCAGAGGCCATTGGTAACTCTGGAAAAAGCTGCTTCAGCTGAATACTGAAGTGGTGAGCCAGGCTGCAGAGAGCTTTGGAGAAGTTAAGAGGAAAGGAAGTGGTGGCACCAATGACAGATGGCCATCTCCAGCTGTTCAGTCAGGAAAGGGTTGGAAGATGTAGGGCACTATGTCATGGTGGGGAAAGGAATCAGCTGACTTTTCATGCATCACATAGTCTTGGTTATATTTAAACCAGTAGGGGGAGAGAGTCAAAATTAGTGGAAAAACTGAGTATGAATAAGGAGGGAATTTGCTGGGGGAGAGGATGAGATGGACTGGGATCATTTATGTACTTACGTGGGTTTACTTGGGCCAAGGAGGAACAGAAGGCATGTGACCTGTGCAAAATGAGGAGATAAAGTAGCTGTAGGTAAATATCTCATTTGGCAGTGAAATATGAGGCCATGTTCTGATCAGAGACTTGCTAGGTGGAGGAGGCACGAAAAGAAGTGGAAAAACTCAGTGGTGAGCGGGAGAAGGAATCAGTTGGTGAGCTATCCAAGGATTGCCTTGCCCACAGCGAGGGCCCAGCTGAGGGTGTGTAACTAAAATTGTAATTGATCCAGGCAGCCTAGTGTCAGGTTTTTCTCTAGCTCCATTCATCAGGACAGGAATAGGGCTCTTTGCCCCATTCTGGAGAATCATTGGTCAGATTCATGTAGGTGACAGCCTCCCTAAGGTTGGGTAAATGGTAGGTGGTGACTCTCAAGTCTCCCCTAGCAGGATCAGGGGCTTAGAGGCCTTTGCCATCTTCTGTATTGAGTCTGATCTGGTCTCATCAGGGTTAAAACTGTACTAAAATAACTACTTGTAGGTGCTAAGGTACAAGAAAGAGAAAGAAACAGAGTTAAAGCAAGCACATATATTTGAGAACTAGGAAAGTACACAGACATGGGGGTGGTTTGAGGGTAACCAGATCATGGAACTTACTTGTAGCTGATTCTGGCAAAGGAGAGTGTTTTGGTCTGGAAATACCTAAGTTCAACAGGCACATAGATAGATGGAGAGAAGGAGAGAGGAGAACGGTGGTTTATGAAGGAGAGAATAGTCAGGGTGGAAAGAATCAAAATCATGATGACAATGATAATACCTAACAATTATATGGTCACCACTGTGTGCCAAGAGCTTGACAAATATCCCTGGGAAGGGGGTGTTATTATTTCCTTCATTTTACAGATAAACTGAGGCAAAGAAGTACTGATGTTCCCAGTGTTGTAGAGCTAGTAAGTGTTTGAGGCTGAATTTCAATTCAAGTCTACCTAACTCCTGGGAAATGGTTTTATCCACTGGGCCACTTGGCTGCCTTATTATGGGAAACACATTTCTATCCTAGATCTTCTGGAAGTGGGGGAGATTAAGAAGATAAGAGATTCTTCAGATAGTGGTTCACCCAGACATCTGGGGATGGGATTGAAGGAAGCCAATGCTTGTTGAGTAATAGGGATCATACCATTTCAATTACTGATGACTGGTGTGATCCTATTCCCTTCCCACCCCATCCCCATCTACCGGTCAGGCGGAGAGGAAAGATAAGAAGAAGATAAGACAGAGAAAAGAAAATTGTCATAAATAAGGGAGAATAAGAGAAATACCTCCATGAAAAATCATGATGATAGCACAATGCATTAGAAAGGAGAACCCTGGGGCAGGTAGGTGGTGCAGTGGATAGAGCACCAGCCCTGGAGTCAGGAGTACCTGAGTTCAAATCTGGCTTCAGACACTTGACACTTACTAGCTGAGTGGACCCTGGGCAAGTCACTTAACCCCAATTGCCTCACTTAAAAAAGAAGAGAAAGAAAGAAACCTACAATTTGTGTTGATGCAAAGATTCACACTGCACTGAAAATAAAGGGAGATCATTCTGTAATTCATGTTGTAATTATGCCCCCAAGTCATTCCACTCTGTCCTTGATTCAATAACTACAAGGAGACCTTGAAACTGAAAGAGATCAAGATCACTTTTCACACACACACACACACACACACACACACACACACACACACACAAATGGAGATGCTACTTATTGTTGTTACAAAAAGGAAAAATTTAAATAAAGGTGATGCCCATATACAGACAAAGGTCTGCAGAAGTGATGGTCCAAGAAGATAATGGGGACCTTATCGTTTCCTAAGAAATGATGAAAGGGGCAGCTAGGTGGCGCAGTGGATAAAGCAGTGGCGCTGGAGTCAGGAGGACCTAGTTCAAATGTGGCCTCCGACACTTGACACTAGCTGTGGGACCCTGGGCAACTCACGTAAGCCTCATTGTCCTGCAAAAAAATAAGAAAGGAAGGAAGAGGAAGGAAGGAAGGAAAGGAAGAAGGTAGAGGAAGGAAGGAAGGAAGGAAGGAAGGAAGGAAAGGAAGGGAAGGGAAGGGAAGGGAGGGAGGGAGGAGGGAGGGGAGGGAGGAAGGGAGGAAGGGAAGGAGAGGAAGGAAGGAAGGGAAGGAAGGGAGGAAGGGAGGGAGGGAGGGGGAGGGGAGGGAGGGAGGAAAGGGAGGGAGGGGAGGAAGGGAGGGAGGGAGGAAGGAAGGAGGAAGGAAGGGAAGGGGAGGAAGGGAAGGAAGGAAGGGAGGAAGGGAGGAAGAAGGAAGGAAGGAAGGAAGGAAGGAAGGAAGGAAGGAAGGAAGGAAGGAAGGAAGGAAGGAAAGGAAAAAGAAAAGAAGAGAAAAGAAAAGAAAAGAAAGAAAAGAAAAGAAATGATGAAAGTCCTCAGTTTCAGAGAAACCTGATCAATGCAATGGACAGCCATGACACCAGAGCAAAACAGGGTCTTCCAAAATCTCTTCTTCTTGGACTCCCTTTCAATAACCCCTGCAGAAAGTGTGTTGTGATCCCCATTGCTCATGGGCCTATAATTTCAGAAGTGTTTCTTCTTCATGTTCAGTGCTCTGTGAATCTTAGCCATCTACCTGCTGTGCTACAAGCTCTATTTTAATTTCTAACCAGAATACAATGAACTGGCCCCTTGTAAAGAAAAGAGAATTTTAGAAGCTCTCATGCAGAGGAATGGAAATTAATTTTATGTTAATAGTTCCCTAACCTGTCACTAAAATGAATCACTAGTTAGTATTATAAAAGATTTGTGGTGGCTTCATGTATTTTTTGTAATTGGGCTTATGTCAAGTGGTATATTAATTGATAAATGCACTTGAAGTTTAGTTTGCATATATTGCTTTGATTTTCTTATTTTTAAACTATGTTTATATAGAAAACAAAATTTTTAAGGAAAATCTCTTTAACGGTCTTGTTTTCACCCTGCAACACTGGTTACATTCTCACAGAAACGACTGAAGGACTGACCTGGCTGCGTGCCAACCAGTTCCTTTGAAAATCAACCTCATAGTAGGATAGTGATATAAGTAGAAGAGAATGTCAAATTTATAAAAAGCCTTAACATGATAATAAGAAAAATCAAGTCCTACTGTCTAGATACAATCTCTGTAATAATTCGTGCTTTTTGCAAGCTAGCTTTGATGTGCATGCTAGTGGGCCACTTGATCATGGATCATGATCAAGGAGCCTGGTCAATCGTCCGCAGGAACAAAACCATTTGTAACATCTCCATCTGGTGATTACATCACTGAGGAGATATAACTACAAGGTAACTGGAGAAAGAGGGAATACCTCTGGTGCAGAGACAGAAAGCAAATGAGGGTCTATGCATGTCTGAGATCATGGGCATGGATGGGCTAGAAATAATCTAATATGCCTCATGTGAGGAAAAACACCCAGTGCCAATGCACTCGTGATGGGGGCTCATCTATAGCACCAAAAAAAAAATGATTTTAAATGGGATCACCAAGGAAATTACTTATGCTTAAAGATATGAGATAGTGAAATAATATGACTATTGAGTATATATGCAACTGTTAAGGGCTAAAATTCTAGCTAGTCTGTCTAAAATATCTAATGAGTGGTCGCCAATAATTATAAACTTTAGCAAGAGTTATACTTTTAAGCATTTATTAAGGAGAATAAGAATTTGGTAAAGAGAGAGAAAAAGGCCTAGATTCCTATCTATTAAAGGGAGAGACACATTTCTAGCTCCGCTCTCCACCAGAGTCCAGAGGAAAGAGAGCGAGAGTGAGCGCCAGTCTCTTCCTTCCTCCTCCCACTAGTCCGTGTCACTTCCTGATGCCAAAGAAAAGACTCCTGGTCTTGCCCTCAAAGACCTTCGCTTCATGGGCAGAACTCTTCTACAGTAAGTATCCAGCAGGGGGCGTTATTCCAATCGTTTACAGTCCCCCCTGTTGTTCCTCAAGAACAAAATGGTTTCCTTGACGGAACAGTAAAAACAATATAATAACTATTGCTAACTAATAATATGTGAACAACAATATAGAAAAGGAAGAGAGGAAAGTTTTGTCCAGAGGGGTGATTTTTTGTCCTCATGAACCGACGCTTGACATTGGTCTTGCAAAGGGAGGGCCTCTGCAGAGAATACATGTTACAGATGGTGTATATTATAACCGAAAAAGAAAAGAGAAAAAAAACAAAACAAAACTGTTCATTTAAAGTCTCTGAAAGTCTTTTCTCAGATGTCCTCGTGGTGTAATTGGAGAATGGAAGTCTTTTCAGGGGTTGATGTGTGATGCTGAAATCAGCCAGGAAAATTTCCTACAAAATTGAGCTTAACACAACTTTAAAATAGCTTTAGCAAGTATCAAATCAAACAATGAAAGTGTCTCAAAAACATGTCTAAGGGAATTCAGAATCTTAGTTGTTACTCATGAAACATATAATAAAACAAAAATTGAACTATTCTTAAAATTATATTATTATTATAGTCCCCCTTTATGGAGGGTAATTGAGAAGACAACTGCTGCGATATTAATTTTAAAATAATTTTATGCTTTGTTTCATCACTTTTTGCATGATCTGCCTAATTATCCCATGCCAGTATGAGAAATTAGAAAATCGAATATAAGTGGTAACAGGTGTCAAGGCCAATTCAACACTGTTATTTATCAGGACACTGAGATAATTATGGGGGTTACCATAAAAGAACAGAGAAATGATTGGGATATGAGCTTCCCACACTTGACAATATATACTGCCCATACAGTATGCCAGGCTTATAAATAGGTGGAGGGAATACATGTCCATGCCACTGAACATATTGGAGGAAACTGAGTCAGACTTAATCTGATTGCATGGGATTGAGATGTGCCAGGGCAGCAGGCTATATAGGAGGAGCAGAGAAGCCAGGTGTAGAAATGAGATTGGGTGGGATGAATACATTCCAGCCTTCTGTATCAATATTGGTGGGGAAAAAGAGAAGAAAAATAGAAACAAAGTGAATCAACCTCAACAGTTGTCAAAAGCCGTTGCCTCGGCCAGACCTTGACTTCATGCATGTCTCCCCTCATGTGGACAGTTCATGTCTGCTCTTGGCATGTATTCCTCTTGTGATGGATGCATCTTGGCCAACTGGCATCTGGATAACTCAGAATAAAGGCAATTAATGTCTTAAATGATAAGTTCCCAGTATCCAAATCTCATATGGATTTAAAAATTGAGGATAATAAATGATTGCAAAAAATGTGATACATCTTGACTCAGATACAATATATAATTATGCAACAATTTCAATAATACCCCTATTTTTTACTTAGTATACAATTACTTTCGTGAAAAATCAGAACATATTTTAAATACAAGTTAAAGCACAAACACAATCCCAAAGAAAACTTTTTTGAAAAAAGAAAACTTTTACAAACATTCCCCTCTTTTTTTTTTTTTGGAATATGCTTATCAAAAAATAATACTTCTAAATCAATTTATACTTGCCATGGAAACCAATTTGCCAGTGAAATGCTTTAAAGAGTTTGATCAAATAATCAGTTGAGGAAAAAAAAAATAACAAAAACAAACAACTCAGAATATGGGAGCACAATACTCCTAGAATTAACATTGTATTATGAAATCAAACCACTTGCAATTTTCAAAAATTAGATAGATAAACGATAGAAGAAAATATACATGGAACAATAAAAGACAATGAAATTCAAACTAAGTCTAAATGAATGTGAACTTAATATTAATAAGAGTATTATAAAATATAAACTGATCACATGACTATAAAAAGCTTTTACAAATATTCTCCTTGTTTTAAAAACTAAGTATAAGACACAATCTCAAAAGCATGAAAATCTCTATGAAAATAAACCCATTACCATTAATTTCAAAATGTAGAAGTAAGAGCATAGAAATCCTATGTAACCTCTGAACTGATACAATTACGCTGAGTGAATTCAGAACACTTTTGAGTCCGATATCTAAAATCCCCAATACTCATATCAATACCTTGCTGCTTACTTCTACATTTCTGTACAATATATACCCTTCCATGCCAAAGAAGCAGAGTCTTGAACTATGTTGATGATTGTCATTCGTATTCAGCTTAAGGTTTTCTTCTTTAACCCCTCTATATTGTCTGTCGGGCTTTTCACCATACAAATGCTTTTATAAGATTACTAATTAAAGACAAAAGCAGGTTAGCAAAATTACGAACAAAACGAGCATATCTGGAATTTAAAGGGCTTTTTAAGGTTGTCTCAGAAGCACAGCCAGACTGGGGAAGGCTGAGCCTGAAGCTGCAAATGTAGTTAGAGAAAGTTGCGCATGAGCATTAGATTTCTGGACTTCCCAGGCCAGGGGAAGCAATGGGCTTGGCCATGGGAGGAGTAGAGGGTGGGGTCTGGAGAGGGAGGGGAGGGACCAGCACAATTTGAATCAGACTTGATTTTGAACACAGGCCTGGATTCCTCTTCCCCCACTTTGCCTCCAGGTGCTAGGGGATTAAAAGCTTCTAGAGGGTGGGTCATTGCCTCCAGGCATGCAAAATTAAAGCAACAATTAGTGTTAGAACTGGGAAAAACTGTAGGAATCTCTTCAGGTTTCTCTGAAAAAGGCATGGTTGGGAGAGGGGAGATATTTCCTTGTGTGTAGTAAGTTGCTGGCTCTTTTAACAAAAATAAAAAGAAAAATAGAAAATCCACAAAAACAAAGCATTAACATGATCTTATCTCCCATTTGTCTGGGTTAAACAGACTAAAATCAAAATAGGGGAATTAGGGAGTTTAAAAAGGTCCATTTGAAAAAATTTAAAGGAAAACACAGCCAGTACGCCAGTACTTAGCAGATAAAGGGAGAGGGAGGGGAATTTCTTACCCAACCAGAAGATCAGAAGAAGACTGAGGTTTAGCTTTCCTCTTCGTGGTCAGCCATCTGTTAAGACTCCTGGTCTTGCCCTCAAAGACCTTCGCTTCATGGGCAGAACTCTTCTACAGTAAGTATCCAGCAGGTGGCGTTATTCCAATCGTTACACAACAAATGACATAATGCCTATAGATCTGAATGGGTTATAAGATGGATATAACTCTGAACATTATCACATGACAACTGAAAAAAGTAAATCCCTCAGATTAACATGAAATTTATTAAAATGACTGTGTGATAGAATATTAAAATTGGTGCATACAGAATAGTAGAAAGATTACCTGAACACAAAGGAATAGCATTGTCATAAAAAACCCCCCAACACATGGAATATAAGGATTGAAAGTAGAATGAAGAACATCTGCCTAGTGCAGTGTACTGTGTACACTCAGTCCGCCAGGTTGAGTTCTAATCTTTACTGCAGAGATTTGGGTAAGGTCCCTCAGCCATTCAGAGCTCCTGACTTGAGTTGTAAAGTATAATGAGAACGCTCAGCTTGCCTGTGTCTTAGGTTGTTGTGAGGGTCCAATTTGATGGGACCGTGTGTGGAACTCTGCATTAATTAACGCATCCTATCGATGTGAGCCAATAGTACTTTAAAATGATTGATTCTGTCGATTGCAGTTTGAAAACTCTTCTTTGTGATAGGGGAAATTAAAAATCACTCATTTTAGGGGGCAGCTAGGTGGCACAGTGGATAAAGCACTGGCCCTGGATTGAGGAGCACCTGAGTTGAAATCCAGCCTCAGACACTTGATATTTACTAGCTATGTGACCCTGGGCAAGTCACTTAACCCCCATTGCCCTGTAAAAACAAAAAATCAATCATTTATTTTCTGCCAACAGAAGGAAGAGGATATATTTATGTTGTGTATGTGTTTGTTTCCATCAGACGCAGAGACCAGATTTGATGTTGAGGAGAGGAGCACAAATCTGGAAATGTCCTCTTGGAAAGACTATTTTCATGATACTGAGGACAGGGCTGGGCTTGCTAAACATCAAAGAATTCACACTGAAAAGAAACCTCTTAAATGTCATGAATGTGATAAAGTTTTTGGGACAACTATTCCTTTATTGTACATCAGAGAATCCACAATGGAGAGAAACCTTATGGATGTAATCAATGTGGAAAGGCTTTCACAAGGCACTCCACTCTTGCTTCACATAAGAGAATCCACACTGGAGAGAAACCTTATGAGTGTCATGAATGTGGTACAGCTTTTAGTGTACGCTCTTATCTGATTAAACATCAGAGAATCCACACTGGAGAGAAACCTTATGTATGTGATCAATGTGGAAAGGCTTTTCGATGCAGCTTCAGTTTTGCTGCACATAAGAGAAGTCACACTGGGGAGAAACCTTATAAATGTAGTCAGTGTGGAAAGACTTTCAGACAGCGAGCTAATCTTACTGTTCATCAGAGGATCCACAGTGGAGAGAAACCTTATGAATGTAATCAATGTGGAAAAGCTTTCACACAGCACTCTCATCTTATTCATCATTGGAGTATCCACAGTGGAGAGAAACCATATGAATGTAACCAATGTGGAAAAGCTTTCAGATGCAGCTTCAGTTTTGCTTCACATAAGAGAATACACACTGGGGAGAAACCATATGAATGTGATCAATGTGGAAAAGTTTTCAGGAGGCACTCCACTCTTGCTTCACATAGAGAATTCACACTGGAGAGAAACCTTATAAATGTAATCAGTGTGGATAGGCTTTCAGACAGAGAGCCAATCTTACTGTTCATCAGAGGATCCACACTGAGAGAAACCTTATGAATGTAATCAGTGTGGACAGGCTTCACACAGCACCCCCATCTTACTCATCATCGGAGAATCCACACTGGAGAGAAACCTTATGAGTGTCTGGAGTGTGGTAAAACTTTCAATGTACATTCTTCCCTTACTAAACATCAGAGAATCCATACTAGAGGAAAAGCCTCATTAATATCCTCACTATGGAAAATCATTTAGGCTTAAGACATCCCTTATTTCCCATGGAGAATTCCCATGATTGTGGAAAGCCATTCAAATGGAGAACAGAGCTTTTAGACATCAGAAAATTTAGCTTAGGAACTAGCCCTATAACGGACTCAACATGGGAAGGTCTTCAGCCCAAGATCATCCCTTCCTTTACATCAGAGGATACATAGAAGGAAGAAGACATGAATGTGCTCCATGAGCACCTGCCTTTTCTTGGAAGATCAAGGTCACTGGACACCTCAGTATTCACACTGGGAAGAAGCCATATAAAAGCAGTCATTGTGGGAATGCCTCTACCTAGATCTCACACATGTGTGTGCATTGGGAAAATCTTGCTATACACAAAGCTCGCATATCCACTGTAATTATTGCAGTGACGCCATTTGCTGGGAAGTTACTGTAGGAAAGCACCGCCATGAGAAGAAGGCATCTGAGGGCAAGCCATGCTGTCAGGTCCTTGGCATCAGGAAGTGATGTTTGCTCGTGGGTACTGTCTATCAAACCTGCCAGCCAATCAACTTGAGGAGCCTCCCATTTCTGGGAGGAGGATGCAAAGTAGGAGCCAATGCTGGTGGGGGGGCTTCTCCCTCTTTTGGTTGGAGACATCAGCTTGGTGGAGGACTTCAGGTGGGAGTTTAGGAAAGCTAGGATTTCTATGCTGTAAGAAATCTGTTCTCAATCTTTCTCTTTCTTTTACTATCTTTTAATAAATCCTTAAAAGTCCTAAACTCATTTATCAGTGATTTTACCCAGTTTCCCCCCAAAACTGGGGGGACAGATTAGAATCCACATTTAGAATTTTAAATTACACACCACTTATTGAGGCAAGGCCTCTTCCTGCAGCACAGACCTCATAGACATGACAGATTTCATCCTGTGCATAAAGCCCTGAAAATGGATTGGATTTTTCAATGTGACTCCCCAAAAATATTCCATGGTATTCCTATGTCAAAGCTTCTTAAGCCATTCCCCAGTTAATCAGTATTGACTTTGTTTCATGATGTTAGCTGACACAAAAGGTTTTCGCATAAATTTTTTGATATCTTTTGGATATTTGTTCTCATAGTGATTTTTTTAGGCTGCTGGGTAGCCCTGTGGATAAAAGGCTATCACTGAATCCACAAGGTCTGAGTTCAAATTCATTCTCTTACTGTGGGACCCTGTGTCCTTTTATTTATTTATATATTTATGTGCACACATACACATATATGTGTGTCTACATACATACACACATGTATGTAAAATGTGTGTGGTATGTTCTTTTTATTTCATGGTTGTAAATTTTAAAATAAAATAAAATGTTGATAGGTGCTTTCTGTCATTTTTTGCCAGTTTTGAAGGTGTTCTCTATTTCTTGGATATATTTCCTTTTATTGCCTCATCATCCCCTTATGGCCTCTTCTAGGAGGGACCAGCACATCCAGAGATGTCATCATCTCTCCCTGTGGAGCTCCTACTTGGTCTAGCTGGAAAAGAAGGCTTCTGCCCCATCTGATTCTCCTTGTATGTCTCCATTGTGTGATGTCATTTTCTCTAAACCTTCCTGGTCTCCAGTCCAGTGTATTCTCCTGACCTTGCCATTCCATGCTTTTTAGGTTCTCCAGACATATTAAAACTATGCCAATTGGGTGCTGTTGTTTTTTTTTTCTATTTTGAGGTTTTGCATCACTGCTCTGATTCTTTCTCTTGTAACAGGATTAATGCAGAAATAGGATTAATGTTATTATGTGTATATATATGTGTGTGTATATATATATATATCTATATGTATATGTATAGAGATATATAGATATAACCTATATCAGATTACCTGCTGTCTAGAGGAGGGGGGAGGGAGGGGAGGGAGGGAGAAAAATCTGAAATTGTAAAGCATGTATAAACAAAAGTTGAGAACTATCTTTACATGTAACGGAAAAAATAAAATACCTCATACATTAAAAAATAAATAAATAAATAAATAAATAGTAAAAAAAAAAAAAAAAAGAAATGCTAAAAAAAAAAAAAACTATTCCAAGACCTTCTATCTCTTTTATCCTTGATCATGGTTACAAGGAAACTTGTGTATCATCTCCCCATATTAGAATGGAAGCAATTTCTCCTTAAGGACAGCTAGGTGGTTTAGTGGATAGCATGCTAGGCCTAAAGTCAGGAAGAAGGATCTTTGTGAGTTCAGATCTGGCCTTCCTAGCTATGTGATCCTGGGCAAGTCACTTCACCCTGTCTGCCTTAGTTCCTCATCTGTCAAATGAGGTGGAGAAGGAAATGACAAGCCACTCCAGTATCTCTGCCAAAAAAACAAACAAACCCAAATGGGGTCATGAAGAATCGTATATAAGTGAACAGCAACAGCAACTTATTCCTGATTTGTTCTCGATGATTTTTTTCATTTCCTTTTTTATGTATCTCTTGACTCCTGTCTTTGTACTTTGGAGTTTGTCTTCTCTCCTTTTTTTTCCTAATAATGTCTGGGAGTCCTCTATTTCATTAAAATGCCACTTTCCCCATGTAGAATATTACTTATCATGGGTAATTGATTCTTGGTTAAAAGCTGGTACCCTTTGTCTTTTGGAAAATTCCATGCTCTCCACTCCTTTCAGTGTTGGCTGCTAAATCATGTATGATCCTGCCTGTGGCTCCTTAGTTTTTCAATTATTTATTTCTGAATGTTAAGAATATTTTTATTTTTGATTTAAAGCTCTGGATCTTGGCTAGGAGGATCCTCTGAGTTTTCCTTTTGGGTTTTCTATGCAGAGATGACCAGTGGATTCTACTTTCAGTTTGACCTCTAGTTCCAAAGAGATCTGGAAGTGTTTTTAAATGTTTTCTTGAAATAAAGTTTATGCTCATGATAAGTCTCTTACTCTGGCTTGATATTTTCCACTATTTCTAGTTGAATTTACACCCACAATGTACTTTTCTTTGAAATTTGGCTTGGTGATGTTTCTTCTGGTTTTGTGCTTTGAGCAGCCCTGTCACCACAGTAGCTTTAGTGGTGGGGTGTTTTTTTTGTTTGTTTGTTTGCTCATCTTTCAGGCCTCCTTCCTGATTATAGAGTTGACATCAGGTTTAGGCTCTCTACACTTCTAGGGGAAATTTGAAGTTGCCCTATGTACTGTCCCAAGTTTAGGGAAAATTAGCTAGGGTTCTAATATGTAGCTACTTAGAAATTAGAGCCTACTGCACCAGTTTGGGGCATTAAGCATTTATTAAAGCATATTAAATATTAGTAAAGAGATAGTACATTGCTCAGAAAGATCAGAAGCCCTAAATACCTAGGATAAAGGGGAGAGAGAGAAAAATCTGTATCCTGCCTCCTTGAGTGTTAAAAGCCAAGAGAGCATGTCCAAGCGGAAGCCTCCTGCAGTCTAAAGGAGAGGCGGCCCTTCCACACTGCTCAAAGCTAATTGGCTAGCATCATTCAAATAATTTGGTTTACTCGACTTGAGGAGGATTGTCCACAAACTAACTTCCTTTAGGTAGTCAGGAAATGTAATTCTCCTGACTCTGGGCTGACCTTAAGAAAGGTCAGCCAGGTTCTCTGGGTCTCATAGAACCCCATTATTTTCTCATATGTCCAAGATGATCTTGTTGGTGCTTTATGGGGGTATTGAATGATTTATTATTCTAGGATCTCAGAGACAGCTCAGACTGGGGAGCTGCAAGCTTTCAGTGCTCCCAAAGTGGTCTGGTTCCCTACCCACAACCCTGTCTGAGCTCTGAAAATTTCTGAATTGTGTTTGAGTCTGAGCAATATGTCTATGGCCTTTCCCCATGTAGAGTTTCAGTAGATTACTGTTGGATCCTGTCAGTATAAGCCATTTGGACAAGCTTCTTGAAAGTGACAGAACTGCAAGGATGCCTTTTATCTGAGATTCCTTTCCTGGTTATTTATCTGTAGGCTTCAAATTGGGCTGGAAGCTGGACCTCAGACTCCATTCCAAACCAGAAACACACAGCTACTGCTTACTTCTGAATTTGTTTTTTGAATATGCTTATCAAAAATAATACTTTTGAATCAATTTACACTTGCCATGGGTACCAATTTGCCAGGGAAATGCTTTATAGAGCTTGATCAAATAATCATTTGGAAAGAAAAAAAAAATTTAGAATATGGGAGCACAATACTCCCAGAATTAACATTGTATTATGAAATCAAAACCATCTTGCATTGTTTTAAAATAGAGATAAATGAATACAACAAAATACACATGGAAGAATAAAAGACAATGAAATTCAAACTAAAGAAATCTAAATGAATATGAACTTAACATTAATAAGAGCATTACAAAATATAAACTTGATCACATGAATATAAAAAGGTTTTACAAATATTCTACTTTTAAAAAAAAACTAAGTATAAAACACAATCTCAAAAGCATGAAAATCTCTATGAAAATAAACCCATACCATTAATTTCAAAAGGTAGATGTAATAGCATAGAAATCCTATATAACCTCTGAACTGACATTATTTCTCTGAGTGAATTTAGAACACTTTTGATTCTGATATCTAAAATCCCAGTCCTCATATCAATACCTTGCTGTTTACTTATACATTTCTGCAAAATATGTCTTCTTGAAATATGATGATGATTGTCATTTTTATTCAGCTTAAGTTTGTCTTCTTTAACCCCTTTATATTCTCTATTGGTCCTTTCATAATACAAATGCTTTATAAGATTACTAATTAAAGTCAAAAGCAGATTAACAAAATTATGAACAAAATGAACATGTCTGGGATTTAAAGGGTTTTCTAAGATTGGTTTGGGAGAACCACAATAGGTTGAGTCAGAATCACAGCTTAGCTGGGGTAGGGTCAAAGCTGTTTGCTCTTGTAACAGAGTAGAAGCCGGAAATGCAGGTAGAGAAAGGTGTACATGCCCAAGCTCAGGACCCGAGAAAGATCTCTTGACTTCCCTGGTGGGAGGATCAAGAGGCATGGCCGTGGGAGGAGTAGGAGGTGGAGCCAGAGGAGGGGGAGGGGACAGGACCACCTCTCCCATGTGGTGCACAGCTGGGGAATCAGGCTTGGTTTCGAACTCAGGCCTGATTTCCCCTTCTAGAGGCCAGGTCATTGCCTCCACGCATGCAAAAGGAGAGAAATGCTTAGTGTTAGAATTTGAAAAAAGTAAAGGCATGGTTGGGATAGGGGAGGATGTTTATATTCCCTTGTATGAGCACCTTGCTTGCTCTTCTAACAAAAATAAAAATAAAAATAGAGAATCCACAAAACAAAGCATTAACATGATCTTATCCCCCATTTGTCTGATTAAACAGACTAAAATCAGAAACTGATCACTTAGGGAGTTGAAAAAGCCCATTTGAAACTTTAAATAGAAAACAGCCGGTACTTAGCAGTACTTTCAAGTTTAAAGGGACAGGGTAGAGGAAATTTCTTACCCAACCAGAAGATCAGAAGATCAAGGTTCAGCTTTCCTCTTCATTGTCAGCCATCTGTAAGGAGCTAAAATTCTAGGTATACTATCTAAAATCTAATGAGTGGTCGCCAATAAATTAAAAGCTTTAGCAAGAGTATTTAAGTGTTTAAATATGTATTAAAGAGCATTAGGATCAGAGAGTAAGGAAAAAATCTAACAATTTCTAAGAGACCCCAGCATCCAACCTGCCATGGTGAGGTCAGGAACCAAAAGAGGAAGAACCCCTCCACTAGCACCCGATTCCTACTTCATGTCCCCCTCCCATAAATGGAAGGCTCCTCAAGTTGATTGGCTGGTAGCTTTGATAGACAGTACCCACAAGCAAATGCCACTTCCTAACACCAAGGAACTGACCACATGGCTTGCCCTCAGATGCCTTCTCCTCATGGCAGAGTTTCCTACAGTAGCTCTCCAGCAGGTGGCGTCATTCCAATCATTACACTTTGTATGAACTGATGCAAGGACAAATGAGTAGAACTTTGAGAACCATATACAGTGTATATTATACATACCCAAGGATTATAAGAATGTACATGGAAAGACTAAAGCAAGCAGTAGTAACTGTCCAGAACAGTGGATATCTATGAGATCAGATAATGAAAGAGACTCCTCTCTTGACTGAGTTGCTATGGGAACTTACTAGCATGGTAAAAGGTTATCTCCACTGCAGGCGGACTGGTGTGCTTAGCTCATGCCATTGGTCTCCTCCCCAAAAGGGTGGTCCTTAAGAAAAACTGGCGTCTTTCAGTTATCCTAACCGACTGTTAAAAAACTTTCATATTTTTTTTACCACACCACTAAGCATGGGCTGAACCTAGTCCAAGCAACAAATGTATGGAAAATTAGAATGGACCAGACATGATTCCATGAAACAATGAGCAAGATTAAAATAAAATGTAAAAACTGAAAAAATAGAAGAAAGTGTAAAGTATTGCTTAGAAAAATTTCTGACCTGGAAATCAGACTAAGAAGAGAGAATTTAAGAATCATTAGACTGTCTTAAAACCATGACCAAGAATCTTAATCAAAGAAAACATTAAAGCAACAACAACAATACTGCCAAGTCTCTGAAAACTAGATGTCAATGTGGAGCTAGAAAGATTCTATCAAACATCTAGAAAAAAACCTCAAAATGAAAACTCACAGGATCATTGGAGCCCAAATCCTGAGCTTTAAGGTCAAAGAAAAAAATACCACAAGTACTCAAAAAGAAAGACATTAAGGAGCCACAGGCAGGACTACACAAGATTTACCATCCACAATTACAAAGGAACAGAGAGCTTAGAACATTCCAGAAAACAAAGGCTACTGAGGAGGGGAATGGTTAGAAACAGTGACCTCATATAATGGAGATTCAAGAAGAAGTCTGTACAACAGAGGAGGATCTGGTGGGAGAAGAATCTGGCATTAGAACATCTGTCTCATCAGAACTGGTCAAAGGAAGGAATCCAGATAGCTGACACTTGTTTGAGCACAGGTGCGTGCATGTGTACACATATACATGACATGGACAATGCAGGAATGTTAATCTTGGGTAGACAAGTTTTTAACAGGTTTGGTTTTTTTCTAAGGAAAGTGGGAGGGGTAAATGAAGTTTTTGCTGAGTGAAAAAAAAATTTATTTTAAAAAATCCAAATAAGATACATTCGGATATCTTTTACAACTGTGGCAAGGAGCATTCATAATTCAAGATGTGGAGAATTTAAGAAATTAATTCTATCTACATAAAATTTAAAAGATTTACATAAGGGGCAGCTAGATGGCGAAATGGATAGAGCACCGGCCCTGGAGTCAGGAGTACCTGAGTTCAAATCCGGCCTCAGACACTTAACACTTACTAGCTGTGTGACCCTGGGCAAGTCACTTAACCCCAATTGCCTCACTAAAAAAAAAAAGATTTACATAAAATAAGTAAAAATTAAATACCAAGATAAAATGTAGAGTGGAGGATATATCAAATGATACATCAGATATGACCCTAAAAAGAATGTATGTCAAAATCGAGAACTGACACCAATATGTACTGTTAAGGGCTAAAATTCTAGCTAGTCTGTCTAAAATATCTAATGAGTGGTCGCCAATAAATTATAAGCTTTAGCAAGAGTTAGACTTTTAAGCATTTATTAAGGAGAATAAGAATTTGGTAAAGAGAGAGAGAAAGGCCTAGATTCCTATCTATTAAAGGGAGAGCACATTTCTAGCTCCCTTCTCCGCCAGAGTCCAGAGGAAAGAGCCCGAGACTGAGCGCCAGTCTCTTCCTTCCTCCTCCCACTAGTCCGCGTCACTTCCTGACTCCTGGTCTTGCCCTCAAAGACCTTCCCTTCATGGGCAGAACTCTTCTACAGTAAGTATCCAGCAGGTGGCGTTATTCCAATCGTTACAGTACCAAGACTCATTGCTGATAGATAAATGTTGAAATCTTATGAAAGTTTCAAAAGTCATGACAACTATAAATTTCCACATGAAAACATTCCCCAAAATGTTCTCTACATCCAGAAAAAAACTGTGGATTCTGAATGCAAATTGAACCATACTGTTCCTACTTTTTTTTTGTTTTTGTTTTTTGAGGTTTTTCCCTTTTGTTCTGATTCTTCTTTCACAACATAACTAATGCAGAAATATGTTTAATGTGATTTTACACATATAACCTATATCAGATTGTGTTCTGTCTTGGGGAGGGGGGAGGGAAGGGAGGGAGGGAGAAAAACTTGCAACTAAAAATCTTATGAAAACAAATGTTGAAAACTATCTTCACATGTAACTGGAAAATAATAAAATACTTTTTTAAGATTGAAAAAAGAAAGAAAACATTCCTAAGCAAGAATAATAAGAAAGTCATGTTAAAATAATCTTGCCCTTTTTCTGAAGGGTTGACTGTAAGAGAATGGTGAAATAAGGGAACATAATTGGTGACAACCCCCTTCCACTGCCCAGGTCGTAAAAGAGAAAAAAGCAATCGAGTTGCTGATAAGCTGCAAGATTTCATGAAAGAACACATCTGCATGGTCTGGAAAACATATTTAGGATAAGAAAAAGGACTTGTGTCACAATGATGTCAATTGAAGAACTGTGTTTGGTAAAGAGAGCAAGCTAGAGTGGGGTCAAAGGTATAAAAATTGGGGAAACTGAGGGGAATTTGAAGGTGTCTCCCACAGAACGTCTACACACCTGTGTTCAGCTTAAACAGGTATGTATTCAGCCTGCTGCATGTAGAAGTCAAGGACTTCTCTTCAGGCTGAGATAGTTTCAGCCTCCTGATTTTCATGACCCAAACATTATGGTGAGGGAATTTGCTTGATGGACTTGAGGTGAAAATGAACCATTGTGTGGAAAAGGAGCCCTGCAAGTTCTCTCTAAAACCTTCTATGGTTGTTCCTGCACCACCAGCATGGAAAGGGAATCTAAAGGAACTAAATTCCATATAAGAAGCATTTGGGGGGCAGTTAGATGGCGCAGTGGATAGAGCACCGGCCCTGGAGTCAGGAGTACCTGAGTTCAAATCTGGCCTCAGACACTTAACACTTACTAGCTGTGTGACCCTGGGCAAGTCACTTAACTCTAATTGCCTCACTTAAAATAAAATTTAAAAAAAGAAGCATTTGGGCTGATTGTCACGTGCAATCAGAGGATTTGGACAGGCAAAGGCAACTTCTGGGACTCCTCTAGAGAAGATGGGTGACAAATTGGCTGATCTGGTATGCTTTAACCACTAGGATTTAACTTATTTGTATTTAATGTCGAATATGTTGTTGGCATTGTCTGTAGTTTGTGTTTTAGTAATTCCAAATTGCTATTTTCCTGTGTCCTCAATAGCCAAAGAAAAAAGTATGTAAAGAATGAAAATTTTTCTGCAGAATTTTCAGTCTTTAAAAAGATGAACTCTCTCCCCCTGCATTTCTAACTCTAGCCAAGTTGGGGGGGGGGGAGGGGCAGGCAGAGTAGAGATGCACAAGAGGAAAGAGAATCTTCTTCCCAGTCTGCAGAAATTTATGGCATTGAAAACTAATCAGAGATTAGCTGTGTGACTGACATGTGATTTATCTACTATGAATTTCCAAATTGTGAGTCATGGAGTAAGGCTTATCTCTACAAGTTTCCTGATTTCCAGCTGTTTGGGGAAGGAGAGAAGCTTCATTCCCTCATAGTGGAATCTTACCACTGAGCTAAGGGAAGAGGGCTCCATCCCATCATGTTTCCACCCTAGTCTCAGGGAAAGAAAAGCTTTCCCTCTCCTGCTCCAGGTTCTCCTTCTGTCTCCTGAACTTTCCAAGACTCTGGAAGGATTCAACCAGTGATCATAATACCACTGACTTTGAGAAGTTCATTGGTATTGTAAGTCAATTTTGTGATAGCACACTTGCCCAGGTTCTGGATAATGGACAATGCTCTTGCACTTTCCCAGTCACCAATGGAGTGAAGCAAGGCTGTGTGCTTGCTTCCATGCTTTTTAGCACTATGTCTTTAATGACATTGTCAGACACCTTCTTTAAGGATGAAAAGAAAATGGCATCAAGGTCATCTATGTCACTGCAGGTAAATTATTTAACTTGAAAAGGCTACAAGCCAAGACTAAAGTGGAAGAATTGTTCCATGGGTTTTTTTTTGTTTGCAGATGATTGTGCACTCATTGCAACCTCTGAAAATGAGATGCAACAGAATATAGATCAATTTTCTTCCACTTTTACTAATTTCCACCTGACAACACCAAGAAAACAGAGCCTATTCATTGTGGTGTTCAGGCGTTTTGTCTTGTTCTTCTGAGACAGCTAAGATCCTTGAGTTACCTCTGCTGTACAGTACTGTCACACTATCTTCAAAATTAGAATGTTTTGCTTGAATACAAAGTGTATTTCTCCTAATATTGTTGATTTTCTTTTTAATTTTTTTCTAGATTGTCCTTCACTTCTCTGTATTTACATTCCTAATCAATTGTCTTCTCTCTTGTTTCTCTGGTGACATTTGCCATCACAGATTCAAGGTTTTCTATTTTACCCAATAGCAGGCCATACCTTTTGCTCTAAAAATATTAATTTCTCTTTTAAACTCCCAGGTTGTGGTTCCACGTTCTCCCATTCCACAGGGTCTCATTTTATCAAGTGTTGGATTGTTTTCCTTTATTTTGCAGCATATAGTCAAAGATGCCTGACCTAGATCTAATAGATTTACTAGATCTGGAGACCTTATTTTCTTGTACTGGTAATGTTTTCCCTGTTGATTTATCTACTTATGTTCAAGGTCTCTGAGTTTTCTTCTTGCTGAGATGTTCAGAAATTTTAGTCTCCCTCCCCTCCCCCCTTATCTTTCCCTGTTTCTCACTTTCTGACTCCTTCCCCTCTGATGGTGATTTTCTTAGGGGCAGAATCTCAGTGTCATGGCCATGTGCCATGCTAAGCAATTCACAGTTCACCAGTCCAGGTCTCTGCCCTGAGGCACTTCTGTGGGGAAAATCTCCTTCTCCAGCTCATTTTACAGATGAGGCACTGAGGCAAACAGGGTCAAGTGACTTTCACAGGGTCACATAAGGAGGAAGTGTCAGAGGCCATATTTGAACTAAAGAAGAGATGTCTTCCTGACTCCAGACCTGGCACTCTATCCATTGAGCCACCTAGCTTCCCTAGAGTAGGCACTTAGTAAATTTTTATTGATTGATCGATCATGTGACCCAAAAGTCCTGATTAGCATTGTTCAAAAGTAAACTAGAAATAAATGAGTTCCTCCCTCACTCGAAGTCTTCTAGTCGACACTAGATGATCAATTGTTGTGTATGAGGTAGTTGGGATTCCTTCTTAGGTACATATTCTACAACATGACTGTTGTGAGATTTTTAAACTATATCTTTTTTAACCCTATAATAGTTAGCCAGTTTTCTTTGTGACATTTACTCATGACCTATCCCTTGTTATTGTTCAGTGTTGTCTACTTTATCAAATATTAAACCTTTATACTTCTACCTGTTTCTGAAATCTTTGGAGTCTTATTTTGGTGAACCAGGAACAATGAACACTTTTACTGTAATAATATGCATTGAAGTATAGAAGGTTATCTCCTTTCATTTCTTTTTCATCACTATGCTCTTTGGTATTCTTGGTTTTTCATTACCTACATACAAATCATCTTCTAAAGCTCTTTTCAGTGTTTCCTTCTGCATGAAATCAGTACATGCTATGAAGTGACTAATTCCCTTAAGGAGTCTATTGATCCTGATCACTTTGAATGTCATGATTAATGGATAGAACTTCTTTTCATTTCCTGGTTGTCTTATTTTTTAAAATTTTATTCTGAATTTTAAAATTTTATTCTGGACTCATGTTGAATATTTATATCACTCTTCTGCACAGAAAGCCTTTACTCATTTTTATCATCAAATATCCTTACTGTCTAGTGGACATTTTGAGCTGGATATACCATGGGCACCTCAAACTTCATAGGTTTTGAGGGGAAAGATGAGTTCAGTTTGGGACATGTTGAGTTTAAGGTGTCTACTGGATGTTCAGTTTAAGACATTTGAAAGGCAGTTGGTGATTTGAGGCTGGAAGTCAGCTCAGAGTTTAGGGCAGGAGAGGTAGATTTAAGCATCATCAGCATAGAGAAGGTAATTTAATCCATGGGAGCTAATGAGGTCACCAAGTGAAGTAGTATGGCTGGGGAAAGGAAGAGGGCCCAGGACAGAGCCTTGAGAAACACCCATGGTTAGCAGGCATGGTCTGGAGGAGAATCCAGCAAAGAAGACCTGGAAGGCAGGGTCAGAGAGGTAGGATAAGCAGGACAGAGAAGTAAAGAGGGTAAAAGGCAGCTTCTTCAGTTCGTCTGGTTTTATAGTCCTCTGATCATTAAAGCATTTGGACAGGGATTTCAGTGATGATTGTGTAGTTAGTTTGGTGGGGCAGCTAGGTGGCACCAGGAAATCGGTGGTTACAGTGGTTAGAACACCAGGCCTAGATTCAGAAAAACTGATCTTCTTGAGTTCAAATTTGGCCTCAGACACGTATTGGCTGTGTGACCCCGGGCTAGTCTCTTAACCCTATTGGCCTCGGTTTCCTCATCTGTAGAAAGAGCTGGAGGACATGGCCAATCACTCCACTATCTTCCAAGAAAAGTGCACATGAGGTCATGAAGAGTCAGAGACAGCACTGAACTACTGACCAACAACAAATTGAGTTTGACTACAACATGGAGTCCATGCTGTGGAGCAGGCCTGTGAGATAAAACTGGACAGGAAGGGTGTCTTGACTAAGGAGGGACAGAACACTCAGGTGTAGGGGCCAAATTTAATATGGGGAGAGTTAATTGGGTGGCTTGCCAAAATATTGGGGTTCAGAAAATAATGAAGGACCTCTAGGTCCAAAGTTTCCTCCCTTCCAAACTGCCTTTTTTAGCTATTTCTCCCAGACCAATAAGAAAGGAGATTAACAGCCTCTTTTCCACAAACAAATCAGGTTTTACTAATGGGAATAAAATACACAGGAAAGGTGAAATTAATTAAGCCAATGACAAGGGAATAGGGAAAAAGAAAAATGGGTAAGCTCCCTGGTTCTAGCAAAGAATGACACAATCCCCAAACTTGCTTACAGCTCAGCTCATTCAAAGAGATGTACTCACCACAGGGGAAGGGGGGTAGGGGCGGGAAGGGTCCATAGTTTCAATAGGAAACAGCTGTGCAGCCCCTTTGCCGTCTGCTCTCGGAAGCTCACCAACAGGAAAGACGAGCTCCCCTCAGTGAGCTTTCCCTTTTCTACTTTTACTCTCCCTCCCCCAAAAGGGAGGTCCTTCAAGCTGGATGTCAGAGAGTGGTTCCCCTGCTGACATCAGCAGCATATGTCACTCAGGGTGGGCCAGGTGTGGCCCATATCCAATCATCCCAAGTAGGTACCTAGCCAGTTTCTCAAACAGTACTAGATCATTCAGGTGGGACCCCTGGGCATCTGCCAAATTCCATTATTTTATCACACAGGCTTCCTTTCAGAAGTCAGAAGCACCTGAAGGTTGGGTCAGGGAATAACACTGCCCATCCCATGGTGGTCCAGGTAGTTCAGGAACCTGTCTGTTGGTTGGATCAGAAGAGGGGAAGACTGGAGGCATGTCCTGACAAAATGCGGGGGTGGTGGGGGGAGAAATGCTAGGGGAAGCTGACAGGTCTGGGAAGGAAGAGAAGGGGATACATACAGGGCTACTTATTGGCTATGGGCTCTAAGGAAGGAATTGAGGACTTTCATCCTGGAGAACTGCATGCATGGAGGCCATAGAATCACAGAATTCAAGACCAGAAGGGACCCAGCCACTCTCTGGTCCAAGTTACATTCTCCCAGGTCCACGTTTCAGGAATCAGTAGCATCCAAGGATGTGGCTGTGGCCTTCAGCCCGGAGGAGTGGACCTAACTGGGTGCTGTTCTGAAGACCCTGTCCAGGGACCTGACCCTGGAGAGCCAGGAGCACCATGTGTGTCTCCCTGCTTTGCTCTGGGCCTCAGCTTCTCTCCTCTGGACACTTTGACCTTCCTTCCTCCAGGCTGTGGGCCACCTACAGTGCTTGCCTCAGTGGTTTCTGCCAGCACAGTCATTTTCAAGGATACTTGGAATGAATCCATCCTTTAGAGCCAAGAGTCAGAGGGCTTTTTTCCTGATCCCAGGATACGCATCTTTACTTTGTACAAGTGAAAATTAGCAGCTTCATCACCCTGGACCAGTCCCTTCCCTCTTCTCCAATGAGATCAGGTGTCTCCTGCCCTTTCCTCCCAGGGCAGTGATTTCCTTCCGACCAAAGCTCCCATGAAGAAGACAGGAAAAGTTCCCATTCTCTTAGCCTGGGAGGGTCTAATGGAATCAGAGCCCACAGAAGTTCTGTGTCCCATCTCTGCTTCTTCCCCCCATTCTGGGAATGTCATCCAGAGCCCCCTTCAGTGAACCTTTGAACCCCACTATGAGCTGCTCTTATTTCTTCTGTTTCCTGGTAGAAATAAGCTGGTGTTGAGTACTGAGGTGACTGCCCCAACTGCTTCTCCTTTCTGTCCCATGAACAGGGCATCCAATATCCAGATTAGATTGAATCTCAGCCTGGATTCTTGAGCGACAACTCCCAGGAGGCAGCTGGTCTGCTGAGCAATTTCTCCATGTTGTTTGTTGAG
Organism: Dromiciops gliroides; assembly: GCF_019393635.1. Lineage (NCBI taxonomy): Eukaryota > Metazoa > Chordata > Mammalia > Microbiotheria > Microbiotheriidae > Dromiciops > Dromiciops gliroides. Next base: position 668,449,039 of record NC_057863.1, on the reverse strand, counting down.
TTTATTGTTGGGCTACTCTGGGTTCCCAAGGTTTCCAAGTGACTTTTCTTTAATTTTCATTGAATAGAGGGTCCTTGGATTCAATTCACTCTGCATCAGTTCCTAGAGGTCCTCCAAGCTTTCTCTGGGGACTTTGTCATTTCTTAGGGAGGGATAGTATTCCATTGCACTCATATGAGATTCTTTGTTTTGGATGCCACTTTCTTTTCCAATTTTTGCCACCTCCAAAATTGCAGGTATAAGCATTTTGTATGCAAAGCTCCATTTCCTCTTTCTCCAATCTCCTTTGGGCCTAGGCCTAGCAGTGGCACAGCAGGGTAAAGGGCATTTGCTGTTGGACACCTGCCTTGTATGACTCCAGATTGCTTTCTGTAAAGCACAACTGTGTGCCAGGACCAAAATTCATCAGTTTTCTCTTCTCTCCCTTGTCTAGCCATGAACTCTGCCTTCATCCATAGATCAGAAAGGTCATGTCATCCCTGCTCCTCTCCTTCTCCCCCATGTCACCCTGTATAAGTCATTCATCTCCTGTGTAGCTTCTCTTGGTGTCAGAGGTGAGATAGGTTGGTTTACAGCAAGTCGGATACCCAGTTTCACCAGTAGTATTTGTCAAACGACTGTATTCCTTGTGTTTATCCAACATCAGGCTACTCTATTTGTTTAGTCTTCTGTCTTGAGTATTTAATGTGTTCCACTGTAATTTAATTTTTAAAATAATAAACATTTTTGTGTCCAGTGCCAAGATGGCAAAGGGAGGAAGGAACTCTCTGGAACTCTCCCAAATTTCCCCTCTAAACCAACACAAAACTGCTTCTGAATCATTCCAGGAGCAGGGAAGTAGCTTCCCAGCCTGGCAGGAAATGTCTGTCTTACCTGGGTGGATGGGAAGTGAGATTCAGGAGCAGCAGCAACAAAAACAGCTTCTGGGCTCACAGCAGGGGCCTGAAGCAGGGCTCTGAGCCTGGGGCAATCCACCAGTGAGGTTCCACCCACCTGAAAACCAACCTCTCCCTGGGCAGGTGAGCAGTCTGGGCAGCATAGCAGGGACCCTCTCTAGCCACCCGAAAGCTAGCACAGACCACCAGGGAAGCTTTGGCCCCACTGCTGACCAGTAGTGAAGCCCCACCTAAGGCTGGTCAATATCAAGTTCCCACCCCTGGGACCTCCCAGCAGAGAGACTGTTTCCAGGGCAAACCAGCAGCAGGGGAATCCAACCCTCAGCAGATCACAACAAAATTACTCTTCCAGGGCCTGCTAACTGAGCAACCCAGCAGCAAGGCACCACCTCTGGGGCAAACCAACAACAAGATCACTCCTCCAGGGCCAACCACCAGAACGACTTTGTTAACTTTTGCAAGACAGCACCAGGATACCATCCCTGGAGAAAGCCAGCTCACATTCTGGGGGGCCAAAAGGGAGTACTAACCCCCCAGTAATAATCAGAAGAGAAGCTACACAGAAGGCAAGCAGATAGGCCCTGAAGCCCAGTGAAAGCCACCAGCAAGACCCAGAGTCTCAGCACAAAAACTTGGGACAGTATAGGAATAGAAGCCAACTCTCTCATAAAAACATCAAGGCACAAAAATGAGCAAAAAAACCCCAAAAAACAAAAAGAAAAGCTTGACTATTGACAGTTACTACAGTGATAGGGAAAATCAAGGCATAAACATAGAGGACAATAGTAACAAAATGGCCACAGGTGAAACTTCAAAGAAAAATGTAAACTGGTCTCAGGCCCCAAAAGAATTCCTAGTGGATAAAGCACCAGCCCTGAATTCAGGAATTCAAATCTGGCCTCAGACACTTGATACTTACTAGGTATATGACCCTGGACAAGTCACTTAACCCTCTTTGCCCCATGAAAAAAAAATTCCTGGAAGAGCTTAAAAAAGAACTTTAAAAAGCAAATTAAAGAAGTAGAAGAAAAAATTGGGAAAATAAATAAAAGTAATACAAGAGAAACATTAAAAAGAAATACAGGGCAGCTAGGTGGTGCAGTGGATAGAGCACTGGCCCTGGAATCAGGAGTACCTGAGTTCAAATCCGGCCTCAGACATTTGACACTTACTAGCTGTGTGACCCTTGGCAAGTCACTAAACCCTAATTGCCTCACAAAAAAAAAAAGAAAGAAAGAAAGAAAGAAAGAAAGAAAGAAAGAAAGAAAGAAAGAAAGAAAGAAAGAAAGAAAGAAAGAAAGAAAGAAAGAAAGAAAGAAAGAAGGAAAGAAAGAAAGAAGGAAAGAAAGAAAGAAGGAAAGAAAGAAAGAAAGAAAGAGAGAAAGAAAGAAAGAAAGAAAAAATAGAAAAGAAAAGAAATACAAAAATTTACTGAGGAAAATAACTCCCTAAAAAACAGATTTAGCCAAATGAAAAAGGAAGTACAAAAGGTCACCAAAGAAAATAATTCTTTAAAAATTAGAATTGAACAAATGGAAATTAGTGACTCTATGAGACACCAAGATACAATAAAATAAAATAAAATAAGTTAAGCAATAGAAGAAAATATGAAATTTCTCATTGGAAAAATAACTGAGGGGGCAGCTAGGTGGTGCAGTGGATAAAGCACCAGCCCTGGATTCAGGAGGACCTGAGTTCAAATCTGACCTCAGATACTTGACACTTACTAGCTGTGTGACCCTGGGCAAGTCACTTGACACCAATTGCCCCGCAAAAAAGAAAAAAAGAAAAACAACTGACCTAGAACAAAGATCCAGGAGAGATAATATAAGAATTATGGGATTACCTGAAAGCCATGATCAAAAACAAAAAGCCTGGACAATATCTATCAAGAAATTATCAAAGAAAGCTGTCTTGATATATTAGAACTAGAAGGCAAAATAGAAATTGAAAGAATCCACTGACCACCACTTGAAAGAGATCCCAAAATAAAAACTCCCCAGAACATCATAGCAAAATTTCAAAGCTCACAGATCAAGGGAAAAGTATTGCTAGCTGTCAAAAAGAACAATTCAATTACTGTGGAGCTACATTCAGAATTACACAGGATTGATTTGGCAACTTCTACATTAAAGAATTGCAGGGCTTAGAATATAATATACCAGAAGGCAAGGGAGTTGGGTTTATAACCAAGAATCACCTACCTAGCAAAATTGAATATATTCTTTCAGGAGGAAAAATGGACATTTAATGAAATAGAGGACTTTCAAGATTTATGATTAAAAGGCCAGAGTTGAAGAAAAATTTCTATCTCCAAATACAAGACTCAAGAGAAACATAAAATAGTAAAAAAAAAAAAAAGAAAGAAAGAAAAAAAGAAACAAGAAAGAAAAACCATAAGAAATTCAACAAAGTTAAACTGTTTATATTCCTATATGATAATATTTGTAAGTCTTAACAATTTTATTATAAAAGCAATTATATGTAGTATATGTAGAGAGAGGATGCAGTCATAAGGTGATTTTGAAGTGACAATAATATTTGTAGGTCTTAACAACTTTATTATAAGAATAATTAGGAGTATATATAGACAGAGGGTGTGGTTATATGATGACATTGATGGGATGACACCCCAGAAAACAAAATACAAGGGTAAGAAAGAAATTGCATGGAAGGAGGGTGAAAATTGAACAGTGTGAATTGTTCCCCCCCACACACATAAAGAGGCATGAAAGAACTATAATAATGGAGGGAGATAGGTGGATGGGTAAAGATTAAACCTTACTCTTATCAAAGGAGGCTCAAAGAGGGAATAACAAACTCAGTTGGATATAGATATATATCTTACCCTATAAGGAAATTTTAAAAGGGAAAGGGATAATAGAAGGGGAAGGGGGGACTGATACAAGGGAGGGAATATTGAGGAAGGTGGTCATCATAAGTAAAACAATAAGTAAAAATGTGAGGAGGGAAATGGGGGTAACGGTGGGGGGATAAACAGGTGAAAAATATGGAAAAAAATAGTCATCATAACTATCAATGTGAATGGGATGAACTCAGACTTTAAACAGAAGCAGATAATAGAATGGATTAAAAACCAAAATCCTACAATATGTTGTTTACAATAAACACATTTGAAGCAGAGAGATACACACAGGATAAAGGTAAGGGGCTAGAAAATATTTATTTATTTATTTATTGGGGGGTGAGGCAGTTGGGGTTAAGTGACTTGCCTAGGGTCACACAGCTAGTAAGTGTCAAGTGTCTGAGGTCAGATTTGAACTCAGGTTCTCCTGACTCCAGGGCTGGTGCTCTGTCCATTGTGCCACCTAGCTGCCCCTAGAAAATAACTTTTTATGCTTCGGCTGAAGCAAAGAAATCAGGGAGAGAAAACATGATTTCAGACAAAGCAAAAGCAAAAGCAAAAGCAAAAATAGATCTAGTTAAAAGAGATAAAGAAGGAAACTATATCTTGCTGAAAGGTACTGTGAGACCCCCTTTAGTTTTTGTCAATGTGTTGCTCAATTTCTTTCCTCTTTTTCCATTCCCTTTACATTGTTAGTTATAAGTATCTGTAAAGTGATTGCTTCATGTAAGGAAACTACTGTTTCTTAATGAAGCATGGGGGGAGTGTGAGAATATTATTAGCAAGGGCCTCCTGCTGAGTAAGCATGAGACCACCCTCAACCAATCAGTTTGAAGCAGTGTGTAAGGCAGTTAGTTTTGTCAGTTGGGTTTTTTTTTTAATTAATTAATTTATTTGTCAGTTGATTTTGTCAGTTGGTGGTTGGAACCTTGTGGGGTTGGCAGCTGAAGAAGGAGTAAGGTGAAATTCTGATTTCTTCTTGAGGGTAGATTAGGTTTTCCTATTCTTTCAGAGACACTTGTTCTCTCTTTGTTAACCTCTAATATATATTTTCTTTTGTTTTAGTTTAGTTTTGTTTTTTTGGTGGGGCAATGGGGGTTAAGTAACTTGCCCAGGGTCACACAGCTAGTAAGTGTTAAGTGTCTGAAGCTGGATTTGAACTCGGGTAGTCCTGAATCCAGAGCCAGCCCTTTAACCACTGTGCCATCTAGCTGCCCCCAACCTCTAATATATTTTAATAAATGTTTAATACCTAAACTGTTAAACTGTTGTCCTAGCTAGCTTTCCCCACACAGGGGACAAGTAAGGTGACCACACACAATGAAGTCATATCAGTACTTAACACATATGCACCAAATGGTATAGCATCTAAATTTTTGTAAGAGAAGTTGAATGAGTTACAGGAGGAAGTAGATAATAAAACTATTCTAGTGGGGGACCTTAACCTTCCCCTCTCAGAACTGGATAAATCTAACAAAAAAGAAATAAGAAAGAAGTTAAGGGAATGAATAAAGTTATTGAAAAGTTAAATTTCTGATAGATCTCTGGAGAAAATTGAATGGGAATAGAAAGGAATATACTTTCTTCTCAGCAGTACATGAGACCTACATAAAAAATGACTATGTATTAGGGCATAAAAACCTTACAACCAGATGTAAAAAAAAAGCAGAAGTAGTATACACATCCTTTTCAGATCATAATGCAATAAAAATTACATTAGATAATGGACAATTGAAAGAGAAATTAAAAATCAATTGGAAATTAAATAATCTGATCCTAAAAACAAATCATAGAAAAAATAGATAACTTCATTCAAGAAAATTACAATGATGAGACAACATATCAAAATTTATGGAATGCATCCAAAGCATACTTAGGGGAAAATTTATATCCCTAACTGCTTACATCAATAAAATACAGAAAAAGCAGATCAATGGATTGGGTATGCAACTAAAAAAACTAGAAAATGAACAAATTAAAAATCCCCAACTAGATGTCAAATTGGAAATCCTGAAAATCAAAGGAGAGTTGAATAAAATTGAAAGTAAGAAAACCATTGAATTAATAAACAAAACTAGAAGCTGGTTTTATGAAAAAAAAACACAATAAAATAGATAAACCATTGATTAATTTGATGAAAAAAAGGAAAGAAGAAAACCAAATTACTAATATCAAAAATGAAAGGGGTGCACAAAAAAATGAAAGGGGTGAACTTACCACCAATGAAGAGGAAATTAAGACAATTATTAGGAACTATTTTGTCCAATCATATGCCAATAAATTTGACAACCTAAATCAAATGGATGAATATCTACAAAAATATAAATTACCCAGATTAACAGAAGAAGAAATAAAATATTTAAATCACCCAGTTTTAGGAAAAGAAATTAAACAAGCCATCAATTAACTTCCTAAGAAAAAATCCCCAGGATCAGATGAATTCACAACTGAATTCTACCAAACATTTAAAGAACAATTAATCCCAATACTATATAAATTATTTGAAAAAATAAGTGAAGGAGTCCTACCAAATTCCTTTTATGAGACAAATATGGTGCTAATACCCAAACCGGGAAGAGCCAAAACAGAAAAAGAAAATTATAAACCAACTTCCCTAATGAATGATGATGCAAGAATTTTAAATAAAATATTAGCAAAAAGATTACAGCAATGCATCACAAGGATCATACACTACAACCAGGTGAGATTTATACCAGGAGTGCAGGGCTGGTTCAACATTAGGAAAACTATCAGCATAATTGACCATATAATAAGAAAATGAACAGAAATCATATGATTATCTCAATAGATGCAGAAAAGGCCTTTGACAAAATACATTACCCATTCCTACTGAAAACACTAGAGAACATAGGAATAAAAGGAACTTACCTTAAAATGATAAGTACTATTTATCTAAAACCATCAAAAAGCATTATCTGTAATGGGGAATAAGCTAAAAGCCTTCCCAATACAATCAGGGGTGAAGCAAGGATGCCCATAATCACCTCTATTATTTAATATTGCACTAGAAATGTTAGCTATAGCAATAAGAGAAGAAAAAGAGATGAAAGGAATTAGAATAGTAATGAGGAAACAAAGCTATCACCCTTGGCAGATAATATGATGTTATATTTAGAAAATCCTAGATGGGGGGGAGGGGCAGCTAGGTGGTACAGTGCATAGAGCACCGGCCCTGGAGTCAGGAGGACCTGAGTTCAAATCTGGCCTCAGACACTTGACACTTAGTAGCTGTGTGACCCTGGGCAAGTCACTTAACCCCAATTGCCTCACCAAAAACAAACAAAAGAAAATCCTAGAGAATCAACTAAAAAACTACTTGAAATTATGAACTTTAGCAAAGTTTCAGGATACAAAATAAACCTACATAAATCATCAGTATTTCTATATATTACCAACAAAATCCAGCAACAACAGATAGAAAGAGAAATTCTATTTAAAATAACTGCGGCAGAGCCAATATAATAAAAATGACAATTCTACCTAAGGTAATTTATTTATTTAGTGCTATAACAGTCAAACTATCAAAAATATTTTATAACTTACTAGCTGTGTGACCCTGGGCAAGCCACTTAACCCCCACTGCCCCGCAAAAAAAAAAAAAAATTCATAGGTCTAGAAAAAATAATAACACAATTAATCTAGAAGAATAAAAACTCAAGGATATCAAGAGAATTAATGAAAAAATACAAAAGAAGGTGATCCAGCAGTGCCAGATCTCAAACTGTATTATAAAGTGGTAATTATGGAATGAATCTACTACTGGCTAAGAAATAGAGAGGTGGATTAATGGAAGATAATAGGTATGAATTACACTACAGTAAATGACTATAGTAATCCAGTATATGATAAACCCAAAGATCCAAGCTTTTGGAACAAAACTCATTTTTGACAAAAACTTCTGGGAAAACTGGGAAACTATGTCAGAAACTAGGTATAGAACAACATCTCACACCACATACTAAAATAAGGTCAAGATGGAGACATGATTTACACATAAAGGATGATAACATAAGCATATGAAGAGAGGATGGAATTGTTTATCTGTCAGATTTAGAGCAGAGAAAGAATTTAGGATCAAAGAAGATATAGAGAATAAAACAAAATGTAGAATACATCATTTTGATTATATAAAATTAAAAAGGTTTTGCACAAACAAAACTAATGTAACCAAGATTACAAGGGAAGCAGAAACCTGGGAAAGAATTTTTGAAACAAGTATCTCTGATAAAGACCTCATTTCTCAAATATATAGAGAATGGAGTCAAATTTATAAAAATACAAATCATTCCCCAATTGATAAATGGTCAGAGGATATGAACAGGCAGTTTTTAGACAAAGAAATCGAAGGTATCTATAATCATATGAAAAATTCTCTAGATCACTAGTGATCAGAGAAATACAAATTAAAACTCTGAGGTATCACCTCATACATATCAGAGTGGCAAATATAACAAAAGAGAAAAATGAGGGGATGTGGGAAAGCTGGGATGCTAATCCACCATTGGTGGAGTTGTGAAAAAAGTCAACCATTCTGGAGAGCAATTTAGAACTATGCCCAAAGAGCTATAGAACTCTGCATAGCCTTTGATCCAGCAATAGCACTGCTAGGTTTATATCCCAAAGACATGGCCAAAAAGAGAAAAAGATCTATTTGTACAAAAATATTTATAACAGTTCTTTTGGGAGTGGCTAAGAGTTGGAAATCAAAGGGATGCCCATCAATTGGGGAATGGCTAAGCAAGCTTTGGTATATGATGGTGGTGGAATATTATTGAGCTATAAGAAAGGACAAGCAGGGGCAGCAAGGTGGCGCAGTGGATAGAGCACTGGCCCTGGATTCAGGAGGACCTGAGTTCAAATCCAGCCTCAAACACTTGACACTTACTAGCTGTGTGACCCTGGGCAAGTCACTTAATCTTCATTGCCCTTCAAAAAAAAGAAAAAAAAAAGAAATGATAAGCAGGATAAATTCAGAAAGGCCTAGAAAGACTTGTATGAACTGATGTATAGTGAAGTGAGCAGAATCAAGAGAATATTGTGCACAGAGACAGAAATATTGTTCGATGAAGAACTGTGAATAACTTAACTATTCTCCACAATGCAATGATTCAAAACAGTCCCAAAGGATTGTTGATGAAACATACTAACCACCTCCAAAGAAAGAACTGATATTCATTGAACACAGACTGAAGCAGGCTATTTTTCACTCATTTTTTTCTTTTATTCAGGTTTTCTTACTCGAAATGACTAATGTGGTCATGTTTTACATAATCGTACATGTATCATCTATATCTGTTTGCTTACCACTTTAGGGAGGGGGAGGGGAGGAAGGGAAGGAGGGATAAAAATTGGAACTTTAAATAAACATGTTTATTATTTTTTTAAAGTAATAAACATTTTTTATTTATAGTTTGGTGTTCTGATTTTTATCCCTCCTTCCCTCCCTTCCCTCCCCCCTCCCTGAGGCGGGAGCCTCAAAGCAATCAAATATGGGTACTATTCATCTTAAAGTAAATACGCCCAATTCAATACTCAACAGTGTTTAAACAGTGTAACCACACTGTCTCACAGTTTAATTCTTTAATTTCAGAGGAGGAGTTAATTTTCTAAGGATACAATTGCACAGCCCTCTAAAAATCACTTCTTTTTCAAATTAAAATCATTTCTTATACAATTGTTTCCCAACATTCCAATCTTAGAAGGACAATAATAAGATAAACAATGTTAGAGATGTAAAATGTAACACAAAGTTGCCAGTCAAATGACATCAATTCAGTTCGCTGTATTTCTGAATTATCTTCCATAAAAAAAATCCCTTCATCCTTCAGTCCCCTGGGCACTGGACTGAGTGCACTCAGAGCAGAACAGAGTAATTCTGACTCCCTTACATTCAGTTCTTCTTCCTACACCTCCAAACTCATCATCTTAAGGTCAAACTTCAAGAGTGGTTTGTATTCAGGTTTGATCTATGCAGAGAGGGCCAAATGTCCGAATTAGCCTCATGGGAGAACCCACTTTAAAGTACTTTAAAGGAACCCAGTCTAGCTCAGGAGGCACTCAAGTCTGGTCCGCAGCTGCGGATGGCGTGTAGAGTCCCAGCTTCCCCCAAGGCGATTTGCCGCCAACAACTCAAAATATAGGAACCTCTTCTTTCTACGAGGCTCCCGCTGCCCACTATTTATCCTGGTGGAGGTAGGAGAGGAGGAGGAGCGGACGAGTCCCAGAGCCGGAGGAGGGAGGAGCTCTCATAGATGGTGGGCGGTAGCCCAGGTGAAATCGGAGCCCTGCGGTGGACTTTGGAGGCCTGGGAGGAGTCTAGGGAAGAAGAAGGGGCCAATCCAGTGAGGGAGCTCTTGCACGTGATAGAGGGCAGGGCTTGGGGAGGAGAGGCAGGCGGGTCCTGAGATGCTGGCCCTGCATGTGATTGGAGGAAAGGGGGCCTCAGGGGCTGGGCAGGGCGGGCCTTCTGGGAAGTAGGAGGGCCCTCCCTGAGGGCTGCCTGGAAGCTGGAAGTTTGGGAGCTGAGCTCATTTCAGTCGGCCTTCTCTGGGGCTGGCCTCTTTGTCTGCCTTCCCTGGGGCTGAGACCTCTGCTTCTGGAAGCCAGCTCTGTGGGGGCAGGTCCCAGGTACTGCTGAGCCAGCCTGCCCCCGCCCCCACCCCCGGCCCCGACCCCGGGCCCGACCCCGGGCCCCCCGCCCCCACCCCCGGCCCCCGACCCCCTGCACATTTCCTGTTTTCTGGCTGCTCTTACCATAGGGTATCCCTCCTCTTCTTCATCTGACCTCCTGGTAAGTGACCTCCAGGTCCCCGGGAGCAATCTTCCCTCCCAGGCCTGGCCTGGAGAGGCCGAGCTCCCCGGTCCTAGCTCTTTTCCAGATCCCCATCACTTCCCCGAAGTCTGGGGTCACCCTCCCTAGATTTACATTTGGGCCGTTCTTTTCCAAACTTCAGACCTTGTCCGTAGGCACCCAGGAATTCTGCATCCCTGCTCCCAGCCCCTGGTTAGAGATTCAGTTGTCCTGCCTTCAGACTCTCCCCCGCCCGCCACCACCCCCCCCCAGGATCCTTGAGTTCTCCCTGCCCTGAGGCCCCCACATAGGATGCAGGAACCAAAGCTCCTACCTGCCCCCCTCATCTGAAGCTCCTGGGCTGCTTCCCTCTCAGATTCCAGGTTTCCTGTCTCCCTTGAGGGATTCCAAACCTGAGCTCTAGCAGAGGGTCCCAGGAGTCCTCCCCAGGCTGAGCGTCCACCTGGAGCATTTCTGTCCCTCCAGTGTCCCTGACCTCCCTGCCCCTCCCAGACCCTGCCTCTGCTCCCCTTTCCCTGCCCCCTCTTCTTTCTGAGCCCTCAGACCCCTGCCGGGGACTGGATATTGTCCCCCAGCCTCACGTTCCCCTGGTCATTCCTAGAAACCTCATTCTACAGCCCTCCCAGTCCTCTACCTTCCTTCCCTCCTGAATCAAGCAGTCTGTTCTCTTTTTTTGGGGGGGGGGGGGCGGGGGAGGTAATCAGGGTTAAGTGACTTTCCCAGAGTCACACAGCTAGTAAGTGTCAAGTGTCTGAGGCTGGATTTGAACTCAGGTCCTCCTGAATCCAGGGCCAGTACCTATCCACTGTGTCACCTAGCTGCCCCTAAGTCTGTTGTCTGGATAACATTTGTGTTGGTTGAGGACAGGGGATGCAAGGAAGGCAGAGTAACAACTGGAGAGAGAGCTCTGGCCCAGGAGTCATCGAGGCTTTGAGAGGTCTCATCCCATCTGGGAGCCAAAGCCCCTTCTGCCTCTTATGTCTCTGTAGGGTGATAGGAGACAGCTTAGTGGAGTGGAAGTAAAAGACTAAGGCGGGGTGGGGCCGTCTTCATTTCCAAACCTCACCCTACCTTTGAGCTCCCTCTTTCTGTTGGTTGGAGTCTCTGCTCTGAGAACAGGGCCAGGGTCTTTGTAAGTTCTGGGGGACCTCCCCCTCTGTAAACCCCTCTAGGCCAGCCTCCTGCCCAGGAAGAGAAGGGAAAGACCTCTCCCCCCTGGGATCCTGCTCCCTCCCCAACTCTGTCTGCTGAGGACCAAGGCCTGGCCCAAGCAGGGAGCCTGGAGCCAGTGGCAATGGCCTGTAGGAGCCGCAGACCCCCAGCCCAGGTGAGTGCAGTCTGTGCACAGACCAACATCACGAAAGAGCCCATTTGCATAGATGCGGAGGGTGGTCTTTGAGGCTGGCAGTCTCTCTCACCCACGGAGCGTTTCTTTACAGTAATAGGTAGGAAACTGAATACAGTCGGAATAACACTGCCCTGCCTGGAGCTGGGAAAGTTGTCTTCCCTTGACATTTCAGTTCTGACTTTGGGGGATTGTACAGTAATGAACAGAGAAGCCTAACACGTGAAATGTTCTAGTGTGATTCACCTGGCTTTGCCCTGTAGGACAACATTCGCCTGCCCACTGGCTTCTTTTGTTGTTGTTTTTGTTTTGTTTTGGTAGGGCAATGAGGGTTAAGTGACTTGCCCAGGGTTACATGGCTAGTAAGTGTCAAGGGTCTGAAGCCTGATTTGAACTCAGGTCCTCCTGAATCCAGGGCCGGTGCTTTATCCACTGCACCACCTAGCTGCCCCCTACCCACTGCCTTCTTCTTCTTCTTTTTTTTAGTAAGGTAATTGGGGTTAAGTGACTTGCCCAGGGTCACACAGCTAATAAGTGTTAAGTGTCTGAAGCCAGATTTGAACTCAGGTACTCCTGACTCCAGGGCCGGTGCTCTATCCACTGTGCCACCTAGCTGCCCCTACCCACTGACTTCTAAAGAGCGAGTCATCCACACAACCGATTTGACTCACTCTCGTCAGAAAAGCAACACATGTTCAATCTATGTGTCTGCTTTGCTTTAATCGCTGATAGAACATAGATGTTTTTGTATAAGATGCTTGTGCTGCTTTCATTTAATTATTTTGAAAAAATGCAATATCCATCTTAACAACAAAAAAACCAAACCAACCCAATACTGCCTTGTTCTTTTCTGTCTTTTTGTTGTTGTTGTTGTTGTTTTTGTTTGTTTGTTTTTGAAGGGCAATAGGGGTTAAATGACTTGCCCAGGGTCACACAGCTAATAAGTGTTAAGTGTCTGAGGTGGGATTTGAACTCAGGTGCTCCTGAATCCAGGGTCAGTGCTCTATCCACTGTGCTACCTAGCTGCCCCCTTTTCTGTGTTTTGAACTGATTCCTGGCAATTTGGAATCTTGCACTTTAACTTCCCCCTCCCCAACATTGCTGCCCTCCCCTGTTTGTTTTTTCACTTCTCTCTCATGATAAGAGACTGACAAAAACCCCTACATGGGGCAGCTAGGTGGCGCAGTGGATAGAGCACTGGCCCTGGAGTCAGGAGTACCTGAGTTCAAATCCAGCCTCAGACACTTAACACTTACTAGCTGTGTGACCCTGGGCAAGTCACTTAACCCCAATTGCCTCACTAAAAATAAAACAAAACAAAACAAAACAAAAAAACCCTACATCACTCCTTCCTCTCTATCCTATGGGCGCCATGCCTTTGCTCTCTTTGTGCCTGCCTAGCACCACCCCCGAAGCACATGCGCATACACACACACACACACACACACACACACACACACACACACACACCATCTCTCCCCTCCCTTTGTTTCTTGTGGTCTGGCTCTCCCTGGCAGCACCCAAAGGTGCAGAGAACCCCTTCGCACTGAGGCTTGCCTGGCCTGGCCTGTAGCAGAGCTCAGATCCCATTTCTAAGGCCTTAGTGCTAAGGTTCTTAAGCACAAGTCACGTCAGTTTACCCTAAGGAGAGCAAACATCTCAGCTGTTCTCCTCTGCAGTCTCATGATTGGCATGTCTAAGGGAGAAGAGGGACCTTGTGGGCTATTTGATCCCTTTGTGGGGCTGTTATTGATTCCAGACAATAGGAAGTGGGGGGCAGGACAGGAGCCAGGAAAGGCCCCTCACACTGAGGGCTGTTTTCTCAGTTCTTATGGAGATTCCAGGACAAGGTCAAGTTGTTTGTCCTTGGGGTCACTGGAGAGGACACAAGGGACGCTGATGGAAAAGGAGAGGATGGTTGCTCCTTTTCCTAGTAAGACATCCCTCAGCTTGATTCCAACTGAAAATATCAAATGCTTTTCTCATTATTCCATTGGGCGTGACCTTCCTGCAGATCCCTTCTCAGTGCTTCGGTTTTCTTCTGTAAATTTCTGAGCCCTGGGCTAGATCAATGCTGGAGTCTCTTTCAGCTCTAAGTCCTATGAACTTTGATGTCTTAGGAGTTGGTGACATTCCAGGATGTGGCTGTGGACTTCACGGAGGAGGAGTGGCGCCTCTTGGACCATTCTCAGAAAGAGCTGCACAAGGAGGTCATGCTGGAGAATGCCCAGAACCTGCTCTCCCTGGGTAAGGACCAAGACTTCCCCTGGTAACTGAATCTGCCTTCAAAAGGAGTATCTTCATTCCCTCCCTGGTGGGCAGAGTGTGGGGTATTTATCAAATCTTAGAAAGGCCAAAGTGCCAGCCTCCTGTGTTCAAGCCTCCTGCTGCCTGGTTTTGCTATGAGAACTCTTTGCATTGTGGGAGAGGGAACTGGGAGCTTTGTCTACAAAATCTCTAAACACTGATCCTGCCTCATTTCCTTGAAGACGGGCAATGAAGGGAGCCTTCTTCCTCCCAAGGCTGCCCTTCCTCTTTGGGAAATGTTTTGTCATTAGAATGTTCTCTTTGTTAATAAGGATTAGTTGGTTACTCTGATCCTGGTGTTACCCTTGGATACCAAGTGTGCCCTTGTTCTTCCATCAGCCATCCCCCAAATTCAAGTAGAGATGCCAGGCAAGAAAGGGAAGGGAATAAGTATTTGGATACATCTCCAATTAGCCAGGCACTAGCCTCCTGGCTGTCTTCATGTACCTTATCTCACTTGATCCTCACAACAGCCTTTTGGGTTTGGTGCCATTATTTATAGTTGAGGAAAATGAGGCAAATAGAGATGAAGTGATTTGCGCATGGGCACACAATGAGGAGGCTTTTGAGGCCAGATTGGAGCTCAGGGCTTCCTGCCCCGTGTCCAGCTCTCTCCTCTGTCCTATCAGCTGCCTCTGATTTCTGGGCAATGCAAGCCATGGGATGGGGGCTTTCTTCTATGAAGGAGGTAGACAAAGTCAGGATTTTCTGACTGTCCCACCACTTCTCACAGCCCCCAAAGCTCCTGGCAAGAAAGACCCTGGAAACCATCTTTGTGTCGTCCTCAGGACCACCTGGTGGAATTCCCCCTTTCACCTAATGGGGACTAAATGACAAGTTTCTCTCCATCCTCACACCTGATTTATTCCCCATGCCCAGGACTTCCCATTCCCAGAGAAGGTTTGACCAGCCAGGTTGAGCAGGAAGGCCTGAGGAGCTCCTGTCCAGGTGAGTGAGGGGAAAGCTGGAGTGTGTGGGCTCTTATCACCTGAGCCTTCTTGATGTTGTGATACAGGGAAAGCTACACTTGGGGGCAGGAAGCCCTGGCTTGTCATTGCTTTTCAGACACTTTTTAGCAGTAAGATCCTGGGCAAGTCATTGAGCCTCTGAGCCTCAGTTTCCCCATCTGCACAATGAGGGGTTTGGACTCCATGGCCGTCCAGTTCTCTCCTAATGATGAATCAATGATGCTGTTAGAAGTCTTTGCTGGGAATTTGGGGGCATGCAACTCTCCTGCAGCTGTCTGAAGAGGGCTGAGGCTGTCTCATAGGAGCTCCTTCGGAGACCTTCCTTAAGCCAACAAACACTTAGTTAGTGCCTACTGCATGCCAGGCCCTTTAGTAATCACCAGGGATAGAAGGAGATGCAGGGGACACTCCCTGCTCTCAGGGAGCTTGGTCCCTTGGGAAAGACAACACAGACACAGCCTGTCATGTGTAATGATTGGAATGACGCCACCTACTGGAGACTTGCTGTGGAGAGCTCCACCATGAGGAAAATGCCTCAGAGGCATTGTGGCTTTTCCTTGGCATCAGGAAATGACGTTTGCTCATGGGTGCTGTCTATCAAGTCTACCAGCCAATCAACTGGAGGAGCCTCCTATGGTCTGGGAGGAGACAGGAAGGAGGAAAGGGAGCCTGCGCAGAGAGCGCAGGCCTTTTGGGTTCCGGACTTGATGGTGGTGGCGGCAGAGGACTTCACAGGAAATTTGAGGAAAGATAGGAATGCTAGGCTGTTAGAATTCTGTTCTCAATCCTTTTCTTTCTATTTTCCAATAAACCGTTAAAAACCTAAACTCGTTTTATCAGTGATTTTTAGTCAGTTTCCCCCAAACTGGGGGAACACATTAGAATCCACATTTAGAATCTTAAATTACACACATGTAGAGCATAAACCAAGGCCAGTCCAGAGGAAGAAGGTTCAGGGGGACTGGAAGAGTCTTCTTGTAGGAGGTGGGGTGTGAGCTTCTACTTCAGGGGAGCCAGGGAGAGCCTTCTAGGCATGAGCACCTGGCTGGGCAAATCCATGGAAGTGGGGGATGGAGCGTCCTGTTCCTGAAACAGAAAGGAGGCCTCTGCCCCCTGGATTCTGGCCCATGTGGAGGGCAAGCAAGGTAAAAGAAGACTAGAAAGGTAGGAGAGGGGCAGTAGATGAAGGGCTCTGTGAGCCCAACAGGGGAATTTGTCTTTGATCTTGGTGATAGGGAGCCACTAGGGGTTTTGAGTGGGGAGTGACATGGTCAGGCAAGAGCCTAGGAAGATGAATTTGACAGCTGGGGAGAGACTTGAGGGAGTGAAGCCAACCAGCCAGTTCTTGCAATAACCTCAACCTAACTCAGGGGTGAGGTTGAGTCCTGAACCAAGAAAGGGGCAGTGTTGGGAGAGAAAGGGATGTGTTTGAGAGAGGTTGCCAAGGTAGAATCCATAGGACTGTGTAATAGATTGAATGGAGGAGAGAGAAAGTGTCTGAGAGCTAATGAGGAGTGGGTGACGCCCAAGTTATGAGCCTGGATGATGAGGAGGGGGGTGTCCTGGATGCTAACAGACAAGCCAGAAGATGGGAGCATCAGGGGAAAGATAATGACTAGTTTGGGGTGTGTTCTGAGGAGTCCCAGGAGGGAGTCATGTCCCACAACTGAGAGAGAAAAGTAGAGAGTGTCAAGGAAATGTGGATGGTTGTTAGTATCAGAGGCTGCAAAAAAGCACTAAGAATGAGGATGGAGAAAAGGCCATCGGTTTTAGTGATTCAGAGGCCATTGGTAACTCTGGAAAGAGCTGCTTCAGCTGAATACTGAAGTGGTGAGCCAGGCTGCAGAGAGCTTTGGAGAAGTTAAGAGGAAAGGAAGTGGTGGCACCAATGACAGATGGCCATCTCCAGCTGTTCAGTCAGGAAAGGGTTGGAAGATGTAGGGCACTATGTCATGGTGGGGAAAGGAATCAGCTGACTTTTCATGCATCACATAGTCTTGGTTATATTTAAACCAGTAGAGAGAGTCAAAATTAGTGGAAAAACTGAGTATGAATAAGGAGGGAATTTGCTGGGGGAGAGGATGAGATGGACTGGGATCATTTATGTACTTACGTGGGTTTACTTGGGCCAAGGAGGAACAGAAGGCATGTGACCTGTGCAAAATGAGGAGATAAAGTAGCTGTAGGTAAATATCTCATTTGGCAGTGAAATATGAGGCCATGTTCTGATCAGAGACTTGCTAGGTGGAGGAGACACGAAAAGAAGTGGAAAAACTCAGTGGTGAGCGGGAGAAGGAATCAGTTGGTGAGCTATCCAAGGATTGCCTTGCCACAGCGAGGGCCCAGCTGAGGGTGTGTAACTAAAATTGTAATTGATCCAGGCAGCCTAGTGTCAGGTTTTTCTCTATCTCCATTCATCAGGACAGGAATAGGGCTCTTTGCCCCATTCTTGGAGAATCATTGGTCAGATTCATGTAGGTGACAGCCTCCCTAAGGTTGGGTAAATGGTAGGTGGTGACTCTCAAGTCTCCCCTAGCAGGATCAGGGGCTTAGAGGCCTTTGCCATCTTCTGTATTGAGTCTGATCTGGTCTCATCAGGGTTAAAACTGTACTAAAATAACTACTTGTAGGTGCTAAGGTACAAGAAAGAGAAAGAAACAGAGTTAAAGCAAGCACATATATTTGAGAACTAGGAAAGTACACAGACATGGGGGTGGTTTGAGGGTAACCAGATCATGGAACTTACTTGTAGCTGATTCTGGCAAAGGAGAGTGTTTTGGTCTGGAAATACCTAAGTTCAACAGGCACATAGATAGATGGAGAGAAGGAGAGAGGAGAACGGTGGTTTATGAAGGAGAGAATAGTCAGGGTGGAAAGAATCAAAATCATGATGACAATGATAATACCTAACAATTATAGGGTCACCACTGTGTGCCAAGAGCTTGACAAATATCCCTGGGAAGGGGGTGTTATTATTTCCTTCATTTTACAGATAAACTGAGGCAAAGAAGTACTGATGTTCCCAGTGTTGTAGAGCTAGTAAGTGTTTGAGGCTGAATTTCAATTCAAGTCTACCTAACTCGGGGGACATTGCTCTATCCACTGGGCCATCTATCTACTTTGTGGTAGAAAATAAGTTTTTGCCATAGAGGATTCTTTGAGTGGGAGAGATTTACATGATAAGAGAATCTTCAGGTAGTATTACATCCAGTCATCTGGGTCTGGGATCAAAGACACACAAGATATACTGAGTGAGGGGAATCCTGGCATTTCAGTTCTGTTCATTTCACACACACACTGGCAAGGTTATGTTTAAGATTCTGTGAGCTACACAGCTAGGTGGCACAGTAGATAAAGCACTGGCTCTGGATTTAGGAAGACCTGAATTCAATTCTGGCTTCAGACACTTGACACTTACTAGCTGTGTGACCCTTGGCAAGTCACTTCTCCCTCATTGCCCTGAAAAAATAGATATATAGATGATTTGGGGCATCTAGGTGGCACAGTGGTTAAGGCACCAGCCCTGGATTCAGGAGGACCAGAGTTCAAATCCAGCCTCAGACACTTGATACTTACTAGCTGTGTGACCCTGGGCAAGTCACTTAACCCTCATTGCCCCACCAAAAAACCAAAGATTCTGTAGGCTAGGCTTCAGCAGTGTATGAGCAGAGAATCACCAGAAGGCTGGTTTTCCACATGGGAGAGACAGGAGAGACTAAATTACCTGAAGTGCTATTTTTGTTGAAGCTCCAGACTTTGGGATGCTGTCCCATCATTGTTAGCCTCTGTAATGCTATTACTGATTGTTTCTGTAATTTGTTCTTTGATCCACTGATTGTTTAGGGTTAGATTAAGTTAATTTCTAATGTATGCTTTCACAGCCCTTTATTGAATATTTTTATTGCATTATGGTCTGAAAAGGATACATTGAATATGTCTGCTTTTCTGTGTTTGGTTGTAAGGTCTTGATGCCCTAATATTTGGTCTATTTTTGTGAAGATGTCATGTACAGCTGAGAAAAGGGTATGCTCCTTTCTTTTTTTTTTTTTTTAAGTGAGGCAATTGGGGTTAAGTGACTTGCCCAGGGTCACACAGCTAGTTAAATGTTAAGTGTCTGAGGCCGGATTTGAACTCAGGTACTCCTGACTCCAGGGCCGGTGCTCTATCCACTGCACCACCTAGCTGCCCCTGGTATACTCCTTTCTATTCCCATTCAGTTTTCCCCAGAGATCTAGCCTATTTTACTTTTCTAAAATCCTGTTATCTCTTAACTTCTTTCTTATTTTTTTTATGGTTAGGAATATCTAGTTTTGAAAGGGGAAAGTTGAGATCCTCCATTAAGTTTTACCTTTTATTTCCTCCCAGACCTCATATAACTTTTCCTTTAATCATTTGAATCCTATTCCTATTGGTGTATACAGGTTTATTATTAATATTGTTGTTGTTATTGTTTGTCCTTCTTTCTCGATGAGGACCCTGACATCAGGAGGTGATGTCATGACTTGCAGAGAATTGGATTTAATGAGAGAGGGCTATGCAAAGTCACCAACCTCCCTCTCTTCTCCAGAGCCATCTGGGTCCAGTGGCAAGATATGTATCAGGAGAGTTAGAGATGTCCCCAGATGTTTAAGGCAACTGGGGTTAAGTGCATTGCCCAGGGTCACACAGCTAGTGTGACTCAGGTCCTCTTGACTCCAAGGCCAGTGCTCTAGCCACTGTGCCACCTAGTTGCTTCTATTAATATTACTTTTTTGTATACAGTACTTTTTAGCAAAATATAGTTTCCCTACTTGTCTGTTTTATTTAGGTCTATTATGCTTCAGTGATGCAATGTTTATTTTCCCAGAGGGGAAAAATGTAATTTGTAACCAATCTGGATAGTTATTTAGAGCTTAAGAAGTTTTGCTGGAGGACTAGAAGTGAAACACACTGTCTACTTCCTGGAAGATGGATACTGGACTCTAGATCCAGCATGAGAAATAATATCTTTGGACATGGGAAACGCAAGATTTTTTTTTAAAATTTTATTTATTTCAAGGATTTTAGGTTTTCTTTTTTCATTTTGGAAACAGAGGCATTCAAAGATAAAATTGAAAAAATAGAAATAATGACTATATTTTAAAAGGTCAGAATCTAATATGCCACAGGTAAATTAAAAAATAAAAGCACCAAATGGCAATTAGTACTCATAATGGGGTCTCATTTACAGCAACAAAAAATCATCTTAAATAAGATCACCAAGGGAATTACATTATGGTTAAAAAGATGATAGATAGTAAAATAAGAAGATTATTTAGCATACATGCAACAAATGGCATAATACCTATGGATATGAATAGACTATATAAAAAGGTGGATATAACTGAAAATGATTACAGGACAATTGAAAAGAATACCTTTTTTCAGGTTGACATGAAATTTGTAAAGAATGACAATGAGATGAGGGCCACTAGGTGGCGCTGTAGTGGATAATGCACTGGCCCTGGAGTCAGGAGGACCTGAGTTTAAATCCGGCCTCAGACACTTGACACTTACTAGCTGTGTGACCTTGGGCAAGTCACTTAATCCTCATAGCCCACCAAAAAAAAGGATGACAGTGAGATAGAGCATCAAAAGTGATCCATAATGGGGCGGCTAGATAGCACAGTGGATAAAGCACCGGTCCTGGATTCAGAAGGACCTGAGTTCAAATCCAGCCTCAGACACTTACTAGCTGTGTGACCCTGGGCAAGTCACTTAACCCCAATTGCCTCACACACACAAAAAAAGTTATCCATAGAGAACAGAATAGAATAAAACTGACCTCCACAAAATGCATTTGAAGACAGGATTGAAAATGAAATGATATCATCGAGTGCAGTAAACAGAGCATACTCAGTCACGTCTCACCTGCTGGGAGTTGGGTCAGGTCATTCAGTCATTCAAGCTCATGGCCTGAGTTGTAAAGTATAATCAGAATGCTGGCCCTGTCTTTGGGTTAAGTTTGGTGAGAGGTTCCAATGCAACCGTGTGTAGAACCCTTTGTTAATTAAATCATCTTATTGGTGTGAGCTAATAGCATTTTCAAAGGATCGATGCTGCCCACTTAAGTGTGAAGACTCTTTTTTTTGATTGGGGAATTGAATGTGATTCAGTTTACTTTCTGCCAATAGAAAAAAGAGGATATATTGTGGGGACTAAAATTGTCCAACCTACAATAAAAGAGATTGGGGCAGAGGTTTGAGCCAATGGCACTTTATTAAAGGGTCCATTGTCCCCTCTAATGAAGAGGATCTCAGAGCTTCCTCATGATCAGACATACCCCTTCTTCCAGGGCCTTATCTTTATAAGGTTTAATACATGTATACTCTAAAGGCTCTACACAAAGTACGTATTCTCCATTGGTTGATAGATCTTGCTTTGTGGGCCAAAAAATGTCACATCAGCTAGAAACAGTATGTCAGCAGGGGGCATCTGGTTGGGTGAAGCAAGGGGCATCTCCACTGACTAAGTGGTCATGAGAGAGTCACCTGCTCATGTTAAAGAAGAGAGAATGGTCCAGAGGTACAAAAATACATTGGGGGACTTTCATGTCATTGAGTTACCTCCACCATGCTGGACTTAGTCACCATGACAAGAAAAAACAAGTGTGGCGGGCCTCTAACTAGCCTGCTACGATTCAACAAGTAAACCAGCAATCTGTAGCCCACAGCTCTGGGTCCTAATATATAGAACCTATGATCACTACCCCCTATGGAATCATATCAAATTGATTACTACTGATTAAAATAGAGTAGGGGTCCAAATGAATTATTTCTCAATATTTGTGTGTGTGTGTGTGTGTGTTTCCAGCAGATGCAAAGACCAGGTTTGATGTGAAGAGGATTAGTGCAAATCTAAAAATGACCTCATGGAATGACTGTTGTTGTTATAGTGAATACAGCAATGATCTTCCTGAACATCAGAGAACCAACATTGATGAGAAACAATATGAATGCACTCAACATGGAAAACCTTTCAGAAAGAGTGCTAGTGTTACCAAACATAAAAGAAAATACACTGAAGAGAAACCTCCTGAGTGTCATGAATATGGTAAAGCTTTTAGGGACCACTATTCCCTTACTGTACATCAGAGAATCCACACTGCAGAGAAACCTTATCAATGTCTTCAATGTGGTAAAGCTTTTAGTGTACACTATTCTCTTATTAAACATGAGAGAATCCACAGTGGAGAGAAACCTTATGAATGTAATCAATGTGGAAAGACTTTCAGATACAAGTCCAGTCTTGGTCCACATAAGAGAATCCACAGTGGAGAGAAACCTTATGAATGTAATCAATGTGGAAAGACTTTTAGAGCCAACTCAAATCTTGATGCACATAAAAGAAGCCACACTGGAGAGAGACCTTATGAATGTAATCAATGTGGAAAGGCTTTCAGATGCCGCTCCAATTTTGCTGCACATAGGAGAATCCACAGTGGAGAGAAACCTTATGAATGTAATCAATGTGGAAAGGCTTTCACATATCGTTTCCAACTTGTTCTTCATCAGAGAATCCACACTGGAGAAAAACCTTATGAATGTAATGAATGTGGAAAGACTTTCAGATACAATTCCAGTTTTGCTGCACATAAGAGAATCCACACAGGGGAGAAACCTTATAAATGTAATAAATGTGGAAAGACTTTCAGAGACAACTCCAGTTTTGCTAAACATCAGAGAATCCACAGTGGAGAAAAACCTTATGAATGTAATCAATGTGGAAAAGCTTTCCATAGAAACTCCAAGCTTCGTCTACATCAGAAAATCCACAGCAAACAAAAACCCTATGAATGTAATGAGTGTGGAAAGGCTTTTACAGAGAACTGGTATCTTGTTAAACATCAGAAAATCCACACTGGAGAGAAATCTTATGAATGTAAGCAATGTGGAAAGGCCTTCAGAGACAAGTCAAATTTTGCTGCACATAAGAGAATCCACACTGGAGAGAAGCCTTATGAATGTAATCAATGTGGAAAGGCTTTCAGATGCAGCTCCAGGTTTGCTGAACATAAGAGAATCCACAATGGAGAGAAGCCTTATGAATGTAACCATTGTGGAAAGACTTTTGAATACAAATCAAATTTTGCTGCACATCAGAGAATCCATACTGGAGAGAAACCTTATGAATGTAATGAGTGTGGAAAGGCTTTCAGATGCAGCTCCAGTTTTTCTGCACATAAGAGAATCCACACTGGAGAGAAACCTTATGAGTGTAACCAATGTAGAAAGACTTTCAGATACAGCTCTAGGTTTGCTGAACATAAGAGAATCCACACTGGAGAGAAGCTTTATGAATGTAATCAATGTGGAAAGACTTTTGAATACAAATCAAATTTTGCTAAACATCAGAGAATGCACAGTGGAGAGAAACCTTATGAATGTAATCAATGTGGAAAGGCTTTCAGAGACAAGTCAAATTTTGCTGAACATCA
This sequence comes from Dromiciops gliroides, assembly GCF_019393635.1. Lineage (NCBI taxonomy): Eukaryota > Metazoa > Chordata > Mammalia > Microbiotheria > Microbiotheriidae > Dromiciops > Dromiciops gliroides. Next base: position 668,425,370 of record NC_057863.1, on the reverse strand, counting down.
GAGAATCCACACTGGAGAGAAACCTTATGAATGTAATCAATGTGGAAAGACTTTCAGAGGCAGCTCTGGTTTTTCTGCACATAAGAGAATCCACACTGGAGAGAAACCTTATGAGTGTCTGGAATGTGGTAAAGCTTTTAGTGTACACAATTATCTTATTAAACATAAGAAGATCCACACAAGAGAAGCCTTATGAATGTAATCAATGTGGAATGACATTCAGATGAAGCTCCAGTTTTGCTGCATACAAGAGAATCCACACTGGACATAAACCTTATCCATGTAACCAAAGTGAAAAGGCTTTCACACAGTGCTCCAATCTTATTCATCATCAGAGAATCCACACTGGAGAAAAACCTTGTGAATGTAACCAATGTGGGAAAACCTTTCCATAGAAACTCCAATCTTTGGGTACATCAGAGAATCCACAGCAAAGAGAAACCATATGAATGTAGTCTGTGTGGAAAGGCTTTCACATAGCACTGCCATTTTGTTGAGAATCAGAATCCATGCTAGGAAGAAACCTTTAAGTGTCTGGAATGCCTTAACACTTTTAATGTCCATTCTTTCCTTACTAAACATCAGAGAAGCCATACTAGAGGGAAAAGCCTCATTAACATCTTCAATGTAGAAAATCATTCAGACTATAGACATGCCTTATTTCCCATGGGAGAATTCACACGAGATGGAAATCATATTCCTGTAATGAATGTGGGAAAAGGCATTCAAATGACGTACAGAGCTTGTTAGACATCAGAAAATTTATCTTGGCAACAATCCCTATATGGAATCAATGGGGAAAGGTCTTCAACCCAAGATCATCTCTTCCTTTACACCAAGGAGAGGACTTATGAATGTTCTCCAAGAGGACTTGCCTTCCCCTGGAAGATGGAGGTCACTGGACACTACAATATTCACACTGGAAAGACTCCTTAAAAAAGCAATAACCGTGGGGCAGCTAGGTGGCACAGTGGATAAAGCGCCGGCCCTGGATTCAGGAAGACATGAGTTCAAATCTGGCCTCAGACACTTGACACTTACTAGCTGTGTGACCCTGGGCAAGTCACTTAGTCCCAGTTGCCTCACCAAAAAAAAAAAAAAAAAGCAATAACTGTGGGAAGGCCTTCACCTGGAGCTCATACATTGTGTGTATATTGGAAAAATCTTGTGGGACACAAAAGTTGTGGTTCTAAGAGGTCAGGCCTCTTCCTGTGGCCCAGACCTCAATAGATATCACAAACTTCATCATATGCATAAAGCCCCTGAAAATGGATTTGATTTTTCTCTGAAATCCTAAGGTTTCTCAGGACCCCTAAAACATTTCATGGCATTCCTTTACCAAAACTTCTTGAGCCATTCCCCAGTGGTTGGGTAATCACTTTGTCTCATGATGGTGGCTAGCCCAAATCTTTTGGACATTTCTTTTTGTAACAATTTATTTAGGCAGCTGGATAGCACAGTGGATAAAGGGCTCTCCCTCAATCCACAAGACCTGAGTTCAAATTCAGGTTCGGATGCTTACTAGCTGAGTGACCCTGGGGAAACCACTTAACCTATTCCTACCTCAGTTTCCCTATCTGTATAATGAGGTTAATAATAGCATCTATTAACCATAGTAATCTTGTATATGATAAACCCAAAGATCCAATCTTTTGGAACAAAAACTCATTATTTGACAAAAACTGCTGGGAAAACTGGAAACACTATGGCAAAAACTACATATAGACCAACATCTCACACCATATCCTAAAATAAGGTCAAAATTGGTACATGATTTGCACATAAAGGGTGATACCATAAGCAGATTAAGAGAACATAGAATAGTTTGTCAGATTTATGGGCACGGAAAGAATTTAGGACCAAAAAAGATATAGAGAGCCTTACAAAATATAAAATAGATAATTTTGATTATTTAAGATTAAAAAGCTTTTGCACAAAACCAATGGAACCAAAATTTTAAGGAAAGCAGAAAACTGGGAAAGAACTGTTGCAACAAGTATCTCTGATAAAGGCCTCATTTCTCAAATATATAGAGAACTGAGTGAAATTTATAAAAATACAAATCATTCCGCAATTGATAAATGGTCAAAGGCTGTGAACAGGCAGTTTTCAGACAAATCAAAACTATCTGTAGTCATATGAAAAAATGCTCTAAATCACTATTGATCATGGGGACAGCCGGGTGGTACAGTAGATAAAGCATCGGCCCTGGATTCAAGAGAACCTGAGTTCAAATTGATCTCAGACACTTGACACTTACTAGCTGTGTGACCCTGGGCAAGTCACTTAACCCTCATTGCCCCACAAAAAAAAACACAAAAAAACCCAATAAATAACTATTGATCAGAGAAATGCAAATTAAAAGAACTCAGGTACTACCTTACCCCTATCAGAGTAGCTAATATGACAAAAAAGGAAATGTTGGATATTGGATGGGATGTGGGAAAACTGGGATACTAATGCATTGTTGGTGGAGTTGTGAGCTGACCAAACCATTCTAGAGAGCAATTTGGAACTATACCCAAAGGGCAATAAAACTTCATAACCCTTGATCCAGTAATACCACTGCTAGGCTTACATCCCCAAAAACATCCCCTCCAAAAGAAGAAAAGGACCTATTTGGACAAAAATATTTATAGCAGCTCTTTTTTTTGTGGTGGTTAAGAATTGGAAATCAAAGGAATGCCCATCAGTTGGGGAATGGCTAAACAAGCTATAGTATATGATGGTGATGGAATATTATTGTACTATAAGAAATGACAAGTAGGATGATTTCGGAAAGACTTACGTGAACTGATATATAGTGAAGTGAGCAGAACCAGGGGAACATTGTTTTATGAAGAACAGTGAATGACTTAACTATTTTCAGCAATATAATGATCCAAGACAATCCCAAAGGACTCAAAATGAAGCATACTATCCACCTCCAGACAAAGAACTGATATTGATTGAACACAGACTGAATCATGCTATTTTTTACTTTCTTTCATTTTCTTTCTTTTATTAAAGTTTTCTTATACAAAATGACTAACATGGTAATGTTTTACATAATTTCACATATATAACCTATATCTGATTGCCTACTGCCTCAGTGAGGGTAAAGGGAGGGAGAGAAGGAGGGATAAAATTTGGAACTCAAAATTTTAAATAAAAATGTTTATTATAAAAGGAAAAAAGGAATATTATTACTAACAATAACTAATACTATTATTAATAATATTTTCATATATCATAAGTAAATCATTTTACCTTAATCAGTGCCTCATAATTAGTCTTTTTTTTTTTTTAATTTTAGCAGGGCAATGGGGGTTAAGTGACTTGCCCAGGGTCACACAGCTAGTAAGTGTCTGAGGCTGGATTTGAACTCAGGTACTCCTGAATTCAGGGCCGGTGCTTTATCCACTGCACCACCTAGCTGCCCCCTTATAATTAGTCTTTAATGATTTCCTTATATTTCTTCTGGATCTTCTATATCAAATTTTCCATTCAGTTCTGGTCTTTTAGTTACAAATGTCCCTTTTTTTTTAGTTACAGATGTCCATTTTTTTTTCCATTCAGGACTCAGCTTTGCTGGATAAGTTAGTCTTGGATGCGACCCCAGCTCCTTTGCTCTTTGAAATATAATATGCCGGGGCAGCTAGGTGGCGCAGTGGATAAAACACTGGCTTTGGATTCAGAAGGACCTGAGTTCAAATCCCACCTCAGACACTTGACACTTATTAGCTGTGTGACCCTGGGCAAGTCACTTAACCCTCATTGACCTGCAAAAGAAAAAATAAAAGCAAAACAAAACAAAAATGTGGTATTATCTATGTTTTGGGGGTAGCTAGGTGGTGTAGTAGATAGAGCACCAGCCCTGGAGTCAGGAGTACCTGAGTTCAAATCTGGCCTCAGACACTTAACACTTACTAGCTGTGTGACCCTGGGTAAGTCACTTAACCCCAAATGCCTCACTTAAACAAAGAAAGAAAGAAAGAAAACGTGCCAAAATCTATGGTCTTTTAGTGTAGAAGGTGCTAGGTCTTGTGAAACCTGGAATGTTTTGCCACAGTATCTAATTTTTTTCTTGTTGCTTGCCATATTTTCTCTTTAACCTGGGAATTTTGAAACTTAGCTATGACATTCCCGTAAATTTTCTTCCTAAGATCTCTTTTAGGTGGTGATCTGTGGATTCATTTGATTTGTACTTTATCTTCTTGTTCTAGAATTTCAGGACAAATTTTCTTAATTTCTTGTAATAGTGTATCTAGATTCTTTTTTTTTAATTCATAACTTTAGGCAATCTGACAATTCTTATATTGTTTCTCCTTGATCTGTTCTCCAAATCAGTTGTTTTTTCTAATGTGATGTTTCAGATTCTCTCCCATTTTTTCTAGTTTTATGATATCTTGGGGTCTTATAATGACTTGCCCAATTCTAGTTTTCAAGGAATTATTTTCGTCCTTAAATTTTTTTTACCCCCTTTTCTAGTTGGTTAACTTTCTTTTCATAATTTTCTTGGGTTACTTTTATTTTTTGTTCTAATTTTCCCTCATTCTCCCTTATTTGACTTTTTTTTTTTAGTGAGGCAATTGGGGTTAAGTGACTTACCCAGGGTCACACAGCTAGTAAGTGTTAAGTGTCTGAGGTCAGATCTGAACTCAGGTACTCCTGCCTCCAGGGCCAGTGCTCTATCCACTGTACCACCTAGCTGCCCCCTTATTTCACTTTTGAATTCCTTTCAATTTTCTTCCTTAAGATTGTGTATCTCTTTTTCCAATTGGTTAACTTTTTAATAATTTTCTTGAATTGCTTTTACTTTTTTCATATAATTGTTCCTTGTTCTCTCTTATTTGATTTTTTTTTTTTAGTGAGGCAATTGGGGTTAAGTGACTTGCCCAAGGTCACACAGCTAGTAAGTGTCAAGTGTCTGAGGCCAGATTTGAACTCAGGTACTCCTGACTCCAGGGCCGGTGCTCTATCCACTGCGCCACCTAGCTGCCCCTTATTTGATTTTTAAGTACCTTTTTAAGTTCTTCAAAGATTTCTTTTGGGGCTTACATGGCTTTTTATTTAACCTCACTATCTTCCTCTGAATATGAACCCAGATCTTCTTTTACACCAAAGTAGCTACCAATAGTTGGGTTCTTTTTTTTTAGGTTACTCATTTTTGTTTTTAATTTGTATTATTTTATTTTTAGCAGCTTAATATTATTTTAACAAGTTGTGAGTGATATTGCCCTAGGCCTTACTGTTGTTTTCTGAATTCTATCCAGGGGTTTAACCTTGGGGACTCTTCTTTCACAAAGCTCCAACCACGCTGTCCCAAAAATATTCTTGCTTCCTGTCATACTACACTCACTGGTATCAACTATTCATTCTTTTTTTGTTTGTTTGTTTTTGCAGGGCGATGAGGGTTAAGTGACTTGCCCAGGGTCACACAGCTAGTAAGTGTCAAGTGTCTGAGGCCAGATTTGAACTCAGGTACTCCTGAATCCAAGGCTGGTGCTTTACCACTGCGCCATCTAGCTGCCCTCAACTATTCATTCTTTATCACAGTCTTTTCTGTAACCAATATTTGGTGGAGAGTTGAGTCTTAGATGATAATCCAAGCAATATCTTATAAATTGGTAGATCTGTTCTGTCCTAATTAAGCCAGTTGGAGGGTGGCATGCCCTCCAAGAGAATACTGAATTACCCAAGAGAGACAAATGCCAGCTTGGTTACTAATACATTTTTATTACAGTTAATTATGTTAATGTGGGGCAAGGTAACTCACAGTAGTTCAGTCCTGTGAGGCAGCAGGACAAAGTGATATGGATCCCCACACCTTAGGCCAGGCCAGCTGCTTGACCCTCTCACCACACTGTGAGCTGAGTTTCAGAAGTAGCTGCAGCCAATTCAGAAGCTTGGGGGGGGGGGTGTCTCTTTCTCTGCTGTGGCCTGCCTGGGGCTAGATCTGTGTTGGTATGGCCCAGGTCTGGGCTCTACTCCCACCCAAGTACAATAGACCTTTCCTGCTCACCTTCTAAGCCAGAAAATGGCTAGAAAATGGCTAGAAAATGATCTCATGCTGTCCTTTTGTGGGTTCTGCTGCTCCAGGAATTATGGTATTATTTGGAAGTTTTTGGAGTGATTGTGCTCTGCCCCCCAAGGCCCAGATTAAAATAAGCTCTACAGATGACATAAGGGGGAAATGTGCAAAAGACTCTCCCCTGAAGGGCAAAGGGCAAAGTCTAAGTGTGGTATAATCAGCTCAACTTAGCTAAACAAAAGAATCAATGTCTACCTCTATTGGACCCTTAGGCTTGCCCCAAACAAGATTCCAGTAAAGAATTGGACTTTCTGAAGGGGGTGGGGTGGGGAGAAAGGGACTAGGTCTCTGGGTCTCCAAGAAATGAATTCTTAATAATTATTTTCTCACATAGCCTTTCCCACACAGTAATTAATACATTTCCCCTTTTTTCCTATAATTGTTCCAGTTCCTACTGAGTTTCATCAATGGGTCTGACTGGCAGGATTTTCCCCAAGCTACTGTAGTTCACCCATCTATCCTGGAGTTCTCAGGAGGGCTCAGGACTTGCTCCTCCTGCTCCCTTAAATAAGACAGCTTTCAAAATTCAAACTGAACCTAATCTAATATAAAAATGGGTGGGAGACTCATAATTGACAGCAAAGTTGTTTTTTTATTTCGAGACACTAATTTTAAAAGTTACTTTTAAATTGATCAGTACTTTAGTTTGTAAGACTCCCTAAGTACCTAATTAGATGTTCCAATCAAACTCAATTACATTTTGGTTGTTTCCTAATACACAGAAACCTTTTCCTTCCTTTTTTGTGAACCAATAAAGGGTTAATAAGGTAAGCAGGGTCTCTAAATGCTAGTGCTATTTTTTTCTGAAACTTCACCGGCACAGCCCCCAAACCCTTCTCTCTATAATCAGTAAATGACCTTCATTTCCTATGGTAAAACAATAAAGCTATATTTCTGGGAGGGAGGGTAGGTGAGGAATGTGCTTAGTTCCCTTAAAACAAATTCTAAAGAAATGTTAGCCCCCAAAATTCCTAACATTTATTAAAAACATTCAAACCACAATATAGGTCTGGAGGGGAAAGATTGCCCCTTATTTTTCTTCTCTGTCCTTCTAGACCCCCAGAAACTGGTCACAGTTAAGGAGGGAAAGGGAAAGAATCTTTCTGAAAGCTTACAGAGGATCATATTAATTAACAAGACAGAGAGAGATAGATTTGTCAGCAAAGTTTTTCCTTCTAAGCCCCATGCATTTCTGAGAGATACACAAACACAGGCAGAGAAATACAAGCATCCTAACAGTGGTGAGACAGTGGCCCTCATATTAAAAGTTGCTTCTCTTTGGCTTCCTGACTAGATGTCTCTGCAGGTCATGCTCTCGCTCTATCTCCCTCTCTCTCTTTCTCTCTCTCTCTCTCTCTCTCTCTCTCTCTCTCTCTCTCTCTCTCACACACACACACACACACACACACACACACACACACACCTGTACATATATACATATATACATACATACATACATACATACATACATACAAAGAAATTATTAACCTCTTAAAACTGTATCTATCTTGTTTCTTACATATTCTTATCTGACACTTCCTTTATCAATAATTTTCAATTTTCAATCAATATCAATAACCAAATAATGTTCATTTCACTGAATTTTTCCTCCTCTATCTCTTTCCAGTACCTCTGAAGTACAGTTAGAAAGGGAGAGAGGGAGAATGAAGGAAGGGAGGGAGGGTGAGAAAGAGAGAGACAGAGAGAGAGGAGAGAGGCTGTATAGAAATCTTCCATTAAGCAACACAAAGAGCCAGCATCACATGGGATTTCCCAGAAGCCTTTCAAGGCCCAAAGTGATGTGGATTTTCCCAGTGTTCCTGGGTTCCCAAGGCTCAGGCTGCCCCTTCCAAATCTAGTTGGATGTGGGTGGCCAATATGCCATCTTTCCCTTGGAGATGAGGATGGCCAAGATTTTCCCCTGTGGATGCCTCATTCCCCACTCCCCCAGCCCCTAGTTTCCCCAAGACAACAATATGTGGTGGGGTAAGTGTGGAGGGGCAGTGCAGTAGGAACACAGAGATAATTTGGGTCCAAATAGACTTATAGCCTCAACAAAGATGTCCATTCATGCCTCCCTGAGACCCTCATTTCAATAAAGCCCTGTGGACATGCAAGGAACCCTCCAAGAGTTAGACACACAGCTTAGCTTCTTTCTCTCACCTAGTGACATTGGAACTTGTAGGTTCAATGACTTGGAGATCCAAGCATATGATTACCAGATCTGTATGGCCAGCCTTAGTTTCACCATTGGGATTCAGTCTCACATCGCTGCCCAGCTCTAAGACTGCTTAATCTAAATGGTCTAAAAACCCAAATCCTACAATATGTTGTTTAGAAGAAACACATTTGGCCAAGATGGCGGAGGAAAGACATTAAGCTCACAGGGCTCCTGATACAATAACCCCCAAAATAGCAATAAAAGAACCCTTGGGGCAGAAAAACACACAAAAATACGGGCTGAGAGTTTTCTCCAGCTATAGATAGATTTCAGGGGGCCATGCTGGGCCATGAATAAAGCCTAACCCCACAATCGGGCCGACACACCAGACACCCACCAGAGGAACTTGCCCCAGTGCCTCGGAATCAGCTGCAGCATTAGAGTCTTCTGGAACCGAGCACGTGGTCAGACTGAATGGCTGGGGGGGGGGGGCATGGTAAGTGCAGGGGTACCAGTGGATTGGGGGGAAGGATTCGATTGTCCCACCCCAGCGGGCAACCAGGAAGAAATCCTGAGTGGTGGGAGACCCAGTTGGGGGAGGGGAGTAGGGGAGCAGTCTCATCAGAAGCTGAGAACCACACCACAGAAAGCTTTGCTGGTTGGTTTCTTAGTAAATAGGCCTGAGGTTATCTCCGGACCTGAGAACAGGCCAGGTGAGATTAAAGCCTGCCCCACCCCCCCAAACCCAAAACACCTGGGACCCTCTGAAGCTGAGAACAGGAGTGGAGCCAAGAAGCAGCCCCACCCCCCCACCCCCCAGTGGAGAGTTTAAAATCAAGTGAAAGTGAGGCCAGGCAGGCTGAGAAGAAGCCCAACTATCCCCCATCCCATGGTTTAGCTTAAACAGTGTGTCCTGGAAGCAGCATTACACTTAAAGAAGGAGTTAAAAGCCAAGAAATAGTAAGCCAGGATGAGCAGGCAGAGAAAGCAGAAGACCATTGAAAACTTCTTTGGGGGAAAGGTAGACCACAATACAACCTCAGAAGAAGAAGATAATAACAGGGTCAAAGCTCCAACATCCAAAGCTTCCAAGAAAAATATGAACTGGTCTCAGGCCATGGAAGCTATCAAAAGGGAATTTGAAGAGAAAGTAGGAGAAATAGAAAGAAGATGTAGAGAAAAGGAGGAAAGAATGGAAAGGGAAATGAGAGTGATGTAGGAGAGTCATGAGAAAAAAGGCAACAGTTTGAAAAGCCAAATGGAAAAGGAGATTTAAAAACTGTCTGATGAAAATAACTGCCTATGAATTAGGATTGAACAAATGGAAGCTAGTGACTTTATGAGAAACCAAGACACAGTAAAGCAAATCCAATTGAATGAAAAAATAGAGGGCAGTGTGAAATATCTTCTTGGAAAAACAGCTGACCTGGAAAATAAATCTAGGAGAGATAATTTGAAAATCATTGGTCTACCTGAAAACCATGACCAAAACAAAAGCTTAGACACCATCCTCCAAGAGATTGTGAGGGAAAATTGCCCTGATATTCTAGAAGCAGAAGCTAAAATAGAAATTGAAAGAATCCACCGATCACCTCCTGAAAGATCCCAAAAGGAAAACCTCCAGGAATATTATAGCCAAATTCCAGAACTCCCAGGTCAAGGAGAAAATACTGCAAGCAGCTAGAAAAAAGGAATTCAAATACTGTGGAGCTCCAATAATGTAAAGCAAGATCTAGCAGCTTCTACATTAAAGGACCAAAGAGCATGGAATATGATATTCCAGAGGGCAAAGGAACTGGGACTACAGCCAAAAATCACGTACCCAGCAAAACTGTGTATAATTTTTCAGAGGCAAAAATGGGATTTCAATGAGAAAGAGGTCTTTCAAGCATTTGTGATGAAAAGACCTGAACCGAATAGAAAATTTGACTTTCAAATACAAGAGCCTGGAGAAGCATAAAAAGGTAAACAGGAAAAAGACTTCATGAGGGATATTAAAAGATCAAACTGTTTATATTCCTACATGGGAAGATAATACTTTGAAATCATAAGAACTATCTCAATAAGAAATCCAGGGGCAGCTGGGTGGTGCAGTGGATGGAGCACCAGTCCTGGACTCAGGAGAAACTGAGTTCAAGTGTGACCTCAGACACTTGACAATTAATAGCTGTGTGACCCTGGGCAAGTTGCTTGGCCCTGGTTGCCTCACCAAAAAAACAAAACAAAAATTCTTCACAAGAAATTCACAGAAGACAGGGCTGAACTGAATATGAAGGGATGATATCTGTAAAGCATTTATGTTTTGTTCTTTGTAGGGCAGACGGGGAGGGGTGTCTTATGTCTGGGGCTGAATTTGAGCTTGGGGGTCCTCCTGGGTCCAGGGCTAGTGCTTTGTCCACTGTGCCACCTAGCTAATCCATGATGATATCATTAAAATAGGGTTGAGGTGTAGGAGGAATAAACTGGGGGAGGGAGAAGGGGAGAGATGGTCTGGGGAGAGGTATTTCACATGAAGGAAACAAGAAGAAAGCTTATGGAGGAGAGTAGATGAGGGGAAAGGAGTTGGGGAGTGAGTGAACCTTAATATCATCAGAATTGGCTCAAAGAAGGACTAACATACATACTCAAGTAGGTATAGTAATATAATTTTGCCCAGAGTCGGGGGGGGGGTGGGGAGAGGGAGAAAAGGGGTGGGGAGAAAGGAAGGAAGAAAGGGCAGATTGGGGGAGAGAGCAGTAAAAAGCAAAACACTTTCAAGGAAGATGAAGATGTTCTGCGTGACTGCACCAGTATGACATATTGAATTGCTTGATCTCATAGGGAGGGTTGAGGAGGGAGGGAGGAAGAAAAAATTTAGAACAGAGAATTAGCTCAGGGACCCTGATCTCATTGGAGTGGGTTCATGGAAGGAATAGCTTTCATACCCAATTGGGAGGAGCAATCTATTTAACCCTGCAGGAAAATAGGAGGGGAAGAGGACAAGGAAGGAAGGGTGAAAAAAGGGATTGCAGAGCAAGGGAGAGGATAGTCAGAAGTAAGGCACCTCTGAGGAGGAATAGGTAAAAAGAAGATAGAGTAAATGTCATGGGAAGGGAGTGGGATGGAGGGAAATAGTTATGATGATTGATTATAATAGCAAAATGTATGGTACCTACTTTGCTGGGCTTTTGTGAAGAAGATTCTCTGTCAAGCTTAAGGTACTATATAGAGGTTGTGATGAATAGGATGCTATCGGGAAAACCTGGAGAGACCTACATGAGCTGAAGCAGAATGAAATGTACTGTATACAAAATAACAGCAATAGTCGGGGATGATCTGCTGGGAAGCATGTGGTTGTTTTCAGCAAGGCAATGATCCAATGTAACCCTGAGGGACTTATGAAGATTGCAGCCCATCTGCAGAGAAAGAACTGATACTATCTGAAAACAGATGGAAACACATTAAAAAAAAATTTTTTTTCATTTCCTCTTTTACAATTCCTTAATCTGAAGTTTTGGGTTTTTTGACTGTTTTCTCTCACAACTAGCTAATATGGGAATTTTTCCATGACTACTCATGTATAACTTATTTTGAATTGATTGAGTTCTTGTGGGTGGGGGGTGGGAATGGAGGGGGGAAGAGAAGGTGGAACACAATGTTTTTTTTGTTTTGTTTTGTTTTTAGTGAGGCAATGGGGGTTAAGTGACTTGCCCAGGGTCACACAGCTAGTAAGTGTCAAGTGTCTGAAGCCAGATTTGAACTCGGGTACTCCTGACTCCAGGGCCGGTGCTCTATCCACTGTGCCACCTAACTGTCCTGGAACACAACGTTTTTTAAAAATTGATGTTAAAATTTTGTTTTTACATATATTTTGGAAAATAAAATTCTATTCAGAATAAAAAAAAAGAAACACATTTGAGTGTTCTTTTGTTGTTGTTGTTTTTGCAGGACAATGAAGGTTAAGTGACTTGTCCAGAGTCACACAGCTAGTAAGTGTCAAGTGTCTGAGGCCAGATTTGATCTCAGGTCCTCCTGAATCCAGAGCTAGTGCTTTATCTACTGCACCACCTAGTTTTGCCCTAGAAGAACCACATTTGAAACAGAAAGATACACACAGGGTAAAGGTAAGGGACAGGAAAATAATTTTTTATGGTTCAGCTGAAGTAAAGAGAGCAGGGATAGCAATCATGATTTCAGACAAAGCAAAAGCAAAAATAAAACCAATTAAAAGAGATAATGGACTTAACATATATGCATCAAGTGGTATAGCATCTAAATTTTGAAGAAGTTGAATGACTTATAGGAGTAAATAGATAATAAAACTATCCTAGTGGGGGACCTTAACCTTCCCCTCTCAGAACTGGATAAATCTAACCAAAAAATAAACATGAAAGAAGTTAAGGAAGTGAATAAAATTATGGAAAAGTTAGATGTAATAGATCTCTATAGAAAACTGAATGGAAATGGAAAGGAATATACCTTCTCAGCAGTACATGGCACCTACACAAAAATTGACAATGTATTATGATATAAAAACCTCATAACCAAATGCAGAAAAGCAGAAATAGTAAACACATCCTTTTCAGATCATAATGCAATAAAAATTACATTCAATAATGGACAGTGGAAAGAAGGATTAAAATTAATTGGAAATTAAATAATCTGATCCTAAAAACAAGTGGGTCAAAGAACAAATCTTAGAAACGATTGATGATTTCATTAAAGATGACAATGATGAGACGACATATCAAAATTTATGCAGTCAAAGTGGTCCTTATGGGGAAATGTATATCTAACTGCTTACATTAATAAAAGAGAGAAAAATCAGGTCAATGAATTGGGTATGCAACTAAAAAAAACTAGAAAATGAACATATTAAAAATTCCCAATGAAACGCCAAATTGAAAATCCTGAAAATCAAAAGAGAGATTAATAAAATTGAAAGTAAGAAAATTATTAAACTAATAAATAAAACCAGAAGCTGATTTTATGGGGGAAAAAACACAACAAAATAGACAAACCACTGGTTAATTTGATCAAAAAAGGAAAGAAAAAAACCCAAATTACTAGTATCAAAAATGAAAGGGCTGAACTCACCATCAATGAAAATGAAATTAAGACAGTTATAAGAAATTATTTTGGGGGCGGCTAGGTGGCACAGTGGATAAAGCACCAGCTCTGGATTCAGGAGTACCTGAGTTCAAATTCGGCGTCAGACACTTGACATTTACTAGCTGTGTGACCCTGGGCAAGTCACTTAACCCCCATTGCCCCGCAAAAAATTAAAAAATTAAAAAAATAAAAATTATTTTGCCTGGGCAAAGAATCTGAACAGCCAGTTTTCAGACTAATAAAAGCGATCTATAATCATATGGAAAAATGCTCTAGATCACTGTTGATCAGAGATGCAAATTAAAACAACTCTGAGGTATCACCTCACACTATCAGAGTGGCAAATATAACAAAAAAGGAAAATATTGGATGTTGGAGGGTATGTGGGAAAACTGGGACACTAATCCACTGTTGGTGGAGTTGGAAAAGATCCAAACATTGTGGAGAGCAATTTGGAACTATACCCAAAGGGCTATAGAACTGTGCATACCTTTTGATCCAGCAATACCACTGCTAGGTTTATACACCAAAGACATCTCAAGAAAGAGTAAAAGACCTATTTGTACAAAAATATTTAGAGCAGTTCTTTTTTTGTAGTGGCTAATAACTGGAAATCAAAGGAATGCCCATCATTGGGAAATGGTTAAACAAGCTGTGGTATATGATGGTGATGGAATATTATTGTGTTATAAGAAATGACAAGCAGGATTTGGAAAGACTTGTATGAACTGATGTATAGTGAAGTGAGCAGAACCAAGAGAACGTTGTGAACAAAGACAGCAATATAGCTATTCTCAGCAATACAATGATCCAAAAGAATCCCAAAGGACTAATGATGAAGTATACTATCCACCTCCAAAGAAAGAACTGATATTGAAGGAACACAGACAAGCATGCTATTTTCACTTTCTTTCATTTTTTTCTTTAATTCAAGTTTTCTTATATAAAATGACAAATATGATAATGTTTTACATGATTTCATATGTATAACCTATATCTGCTTACTGCCTTGGGGAGGAGGGAAGGACGGATAAAATTTGGAACTCAAAACTTTAAATAAAGGAGTATTTACTGAGAGGAAAAAAAGAAGCTATTTTGCCCAATTGTCTGCTAATAAATTTGACAATCTAAATGAAATGGATGAATATCTACAAAAATATGAATTGCCCAGATTAACAGAAGAAACAAAGCACATAAATAACCCAATTTTAGAAAAATTAATTGAACAAGCCATCAATGAATTTCCTAAGAAAAATCTCCAGGAACAGATGGATTCACAAGCAAATTCTACCAAACATTTAAAGAACAATTAATCCCAATACTATATAAACTATTTGGGAAAATAGGTGAAGGAGAACTACCAAATTCCTTTTATGAGACAAATATGATGCTGATACCTAAACCAGGAAGAGCCAAAACAGAGAAGGAAAATTATAGACCAATGAGTATTGATGCAAAAATTTTTAATAAAGTACTAGTAAAAATATTATAGCAATATATCACAAGGATCATTCACTATGACCAGGTGGGATTTATACCAGGAATGCAGAGCTGGTTCAATATTAGGAAAACTATCAGAATAATTGACCATATCAATAGCAAAACCAACAGAACTCATATGTTTATCTCAATAGATGCAGAAAAAGCCTTTGACAAAATGTAGCACCAGTTCCTATTAAAAACACTGGAGAGGGGCGGCTAGGTGGTGCAGTGGATAAGCACCGACCCTGGATTCAGGAGTACCTGAGTTCAAATCCGGCCTCAGACACTTGACACTTACTAGCTGTGTGACCCTGGGCAAGTCACTTAACCCCCATTGCCCTGCAAAAAAAAAAAAAAACCCAAAACACTAGAGAGCATGGGAATAAATGAAACTTGCCTTAAAATGATAAGTAATATTTATCTAAAGCCATCAACAAGCATTATCTCTAATGGGGATAAGCCAGAAGCCTTCCCAATATAATCAGGGGGTGAAACAAAGATGGCTATTATCACCTCTATTATTTAATATTGTACTAGAAATGTTAGTTATGGAAAGAAGAGAAGAAAAAGAAATTAAAGGAATTAGAATAGCTAAGGAGGAAACAAAACTTTCACTCTTTGCAGATGATATGATGTTATGCTTAGAAAATCCTAAAGAATCAACTAAAAAATGACTTGAAATTAACAACTTTAGCAAAGTTACAGAATACAAAATAAACCCACATAAATCATCATCATATCTACATAATACCAACAAAGTCCAACAGCAAGAGATAAAAAGAGATATTCCATGTAAAAAAACTATAGACAATATAAATTATTTGGGAGTCTACCTGCTGAAACAAACCCAGGAACTACACGAACACAACTACAAAACACTTTTCACACAAATAAAGTCAGACCTAAACAATTGGAAAACTACTAACTGCTCATGGGTAGGTCAAGCCAATATAATAAAAATCACAATCCTACCTAAATTAATCTATTTATTTAGTGCCAAACCAATAAAAACTATTTTATAGAGCTAGAAAAATAACAAAATTCATCTGGAAGAACAAAAGCTCAAGGATGTTAAAGGAATCAATGAAACAAATGTAAAAGAAGGTGATCTAGCTGTACCAGATCTCAAACTGTATTATAAAGTGGTAATTAATGAACAATCTGGTACTGGCTAAGAAATAGAGAGGTAGATCAGTGGAATAGAATGGATATGAATTACACTATCGTAAATGACCACAGTGATCCAGTGATTGATAAACACAAAGATCCACACTTTTGGAACAAAAACTCATTATTTGACAAAAACTGCTGGAAAACTGGAAAACAGTATGGCAGAAAGTAGGTATAGACCAACACCTCACACTTTATTTTATTTGGCCAAAATAAGCTCAAAATGGGTACATAATTTACACATAAAGGGTGACACCATAAGCAAATTAAGAGAGCATGGAACAGTTTTTCTGTCAGATTTATGGACAGGGGAAGAATTGAAGATCAAAGATGATATAGAGACCAATACAAAATGCAAAATAGATACTTTTGATTATATAATTAAAAACTTTTGCACAAACAAAGTCAATGCAGCCAAAATTATAAGGAAAGCAGAAAACTATGAAAGAATTTTTGCAACAAGTATTTCTGATAAAGGCTTCATTTCTCATAGAGAACTGAGTCAAATTTATAAAAAATACAATGCATTTCCCTATTGATAAATGGTCAAAGGATGTGAACAGGCAGTTTTCAGAGAAAGAAATCAAAGCTATCTATAGTCATGTGAAAAAAAAAAGCTCTAAATCACTTTTGATCAGAGAAATACAAATTAAAAGAACTCTGAACTACCATATCACCCTATCAGAGTGGCTAATATGACCAAAAAAAAAAAAAAGAAAATGTTGAATGTTGGAGGGGATGTGGGAAAACTGGGAAATTAATCTGCTGTTGGTGGAGTTGTGGACTGACCAAACCATTCTGGAGAGCAATTTGGAACTATGCCCAATGGGCTATAAAACTGTGCATACCCTTTGATCCATCAATACCACTGCTAGGTCTATATCCCAAAGACATCCAGAAAAATGTGAAAGGACATATTTGTACAAAAATATTTATAGCAGCTCTTTTTGTGGTAGCTAAGAATTGGAAATCAAATGAATGCCCATCAATTGGGGAATGGCTAAACAAGCTGTGGTATTTGATTGTAATGGCATATTATTGTGCTATAAGAAATGACAAGCAGGATGATTTCAGAAAAACATGGAATGACTTACATGAACTATGTGTAATGAAGTGAACAGAACCAGGAGAACACTGTACATAGTAACAGCAATATTGTTTGATGAAGAAGTCTGAATGACTTAGCTATTCTCAGCAATACAATGATCCAAGACAATCCCAAATGACTAGTGATGAAGCATACTCTCCACCTCTAGAGAAAGAACCGATATTGATTGAATATAGACTAAAACATGGTATTTTTCACTCTTTCTTTCATTTTTTTCTTTATTTGAGTCTTCTTATGCAAAATGACTAATATGGAAATGTTTTATATAAGTGTACATGTATAATCCATATCTGATTGCTTACTGTCTCAGGGATTGAGAGGGAAAGAAGGAAAAGAGGGAGGGATAGAATTTGAAACTCAAAACTTTAAATAAAAATGTTAAAAAAAAAAAGAAATGAAGATTTTAGAGAAATGTGGGAAGAAAAATAGATACAGAGAGAAGTGAGCAGAACCAGGAGAATACTTCAGACACTAACAATATTGTAAAGATAAAAAAAAATTTGAAAGAACTCTAATCAACACACATTTCCACAGAAGTAATGATAAAATATGCTACACGATTCTTATTGACCAGGGCAGGGAAGGTGGAGGTGGTGAGTAATCATAAGTCTCATTGATTTAGCCCTTTAAGATTTACAGAACAGGGGCAGCTAGGTGACACAGTGGATAGAGCACTGGCCCTGGAGTCAGGAGTACCTGAGTTCAAATCTGGGCTTAGACATTTGACAATTACTAGCTATGTGACCCTGAGCAAGTCACTTAACCCCAATTGCCTCACAAAAAATATATATATATATATATATTTACAGAACACTTCTCTCATAAACCTAGCTGACAGGTAATACAAGGATTATTATCATCATCTTTCAGAGGAGGAAACTGAGGTTTAAATGGATTATATGATTTTTGGTTAGGAAGAACTATATTGAGTTCAGTTCTTTCAATTTGGAGTGGGGTAGGGTTGGAAAGTGAAGTGCAGAGAGAATCAGGGCTTGTCCAAAGGCTCTGAGAAAACCTTTTTCCACACAACCCACCTGCCTCCCAGTACTGGGCTCACTCCATCTCACTCCACTGCTCCCTCCCTTGGTGTCCAACTCAGCTCGATAGCAAATGTTTCTGATATGTCCACTGGGTACATGAAAGCAGCCACAGTTGGAAGATGCCTCGGGGGTTGGAATGAATAGACCTGCCCTGGGTTTGGATCCCAGCCCTGTGGTATCACCTCATACACCAGTCCCTGCCTCTTTGGGGGCCTCAGTTTCCTCACATGTTGGAGAATAAGGGGGTTGGACCCATTGGTCTCTATTGTTCCTTTTAAATCTCTTGTCTCCTTCGGATCCTGATAAGAAAGACAGCCCCTCTTTTGGGCATGGGGAGCTTACAATGTCTAGAAGAGGAACACACTGGGGGCCTGGGAAGGACTTCATGGAGGAGCTGGCCCCAAGGAGAGACTGACAAGCAAGGGGCACTGTATGAGCCAAAGAGAGTGGGGGGAGGGGACAACACAGAGGCAGTCCTCCAGTCTGGCTGGAGCTCAGGGTCTGGGACAGGAAGTAATGCGAACTCCCAGGACTCAGAAAGGTGATCACCAGATGATGGGTGGCCTCGAATGTCAGCGTCATTTAAAATCTCTTTGGGAGGCCATGGAGAACCATCCAAAGACTTGGGAAGGGGGAGACATATTTCGAGGGGGCACTGGGGAAGCACCAGGGGTCCGTGCGAAGGATGGGGGGGCGGGCACAGAGGTTGAAGACTGTCTGACCATTTAGGACATCCTGGTGACTGATACCTTTGGGACTGATATTTAGATTAGATGGAAGGAAGATGGTGGGAGAGGCAGGGACTGGGAGGTCCCAACAATCCTGGAATACCCTGATTCCCTGAGCTCTCTCCCTTCTCCCTCCAGCCCCTCGGGTCCAACCAGGTCCCATAGGTCTTAATGAGGCCTTGGGGACAGGGCCCCTAACAAGGCTCCAGGGGGCTCATTAGTGGTTCCAATTCTGCCCAGAGATCCAGGGAATTGAGGTTGGAAGATCCCCTGCCTGCTCCCCTTCTAAGTCCCCCCTGAGTCCCTAAGCCCATAGACTTCCCCAGACCCTGGGGAAGCATAGGGGACAATGAGCTAAGTTGGGATGGGGGGGGGAGCAAGAAGGGTAGCTCTTATAGATACCCAATCTGGAGCAGAAGCTCCCCACCCACTGAGGGCAGGGCCTGAGGGACACAAGCCAGAGGTGGCCAAGGCTGAAGGTGGGGAAAGAGGAGAGAGGTAAGGATAGAGGGTCAGGGCTGGTGGGGAGCTGGGAGCTAAAGGTGGGGTGTCTGAGACAGTGAGCAGCATCTTTCTGGGGAGGTCTCAGTGCCCATGAGTGCAGTGCTGTCCATGCTGTCAGCTCCTGGCAAACCTATCCACAGCCAGACACAGGGAACAGGCAGAGCACCCCCCCACACCAGGTCTAGGCACAGTTTGCCATGTGAGAGCCTTGGATCAGGGGTGCCTTCTCTCTCCCAATTCTTCTGCCCCACTATTTCTCTCTGCCTATGACTCTCTCTGAGTGTCCCTCTTTGTCTCTCACTCTATCTGTTTCTCTGTATATCACCCCTTATCTCCCTCCCTCTGACTCCTTCATCCTCTCTCGTTTCTGTCTCCCTGTCTTTCTCATTGATCTTTCTGCTTCTTTGCATCCATCTGTTACTCTTTCTCTCGTTCTCTTCCTCCTCCCTCCTCTCTATCACTTTCTCTGTCTCTCCTGTCTCTGCCTCTGGATCCATTTGCCTCCTATATGGTATTTGCCATAGGCCAGGTTGGCTGGCACCAGTAAGAGCAAGAAGAGCCACCAGAGAATGGGTGAAAGGACCCTGGCATGAGTACCTTTGATGCCAAATTCAGGGTCCAGGTAATTTCTTGGTTCATCTCCCTGCCCTTGCTAAGTCTTGCTCCAGTGCCAGCCACCTGATACCATTCACTGAACCCAGGCATGGAACTCCCAAAAGCACAGGAGAGGACTGTTCAGGACCTAGCTCAGACGCACTCCCAGAATGCCCTTGGAGTAAGTAAGTCTCTGCCCTCTGTGGGCCTCAGTTTCTCCATCTGTAACAACAGGAGGAGGTTGTGCTCGAAAGCCCCTTCTAGGACTAATGTTCTACACTGGGCTCCCTGGGCACGTGCAGGTGGGGAGGGGACTAGAAAAATGGGCAGAGAAGCAAGTCAAGCCTTCCGAGAAGACACAAGTTGGCACTGAGCGCCCCTACCCACTGAGGCACAGAGGAGCAGGCATGTCTGCTGAGGTCTGCTGGAGGCTGTCCCCATGATGAGGTGCTCCTGACAAACCCAAATGTCTTTCAAAAACATCATTTGGGATCAGGAAGAAATGAGGAAATAAAAATGGACCATGTCCCGTTGCTGAGTGTGGCACAGACCCTCTGTAAGGGCCAGCAGATCCCTATTGAGCACAGTGAAATAGATCAGGGAAATAAACAGCCCAAGCTGAGGGAAGGGGATGTCAGTCCTGCTGGGCTCTCTGCATTGGCTTGGTATTGTTATTTCAGTGCTTATTAAGCACCAGTTTCATTTAAGGTCCGGTGCTCACCACTCGGACCTGTCTGTGATTTTTACTGAATTGATTGGATCATGCAGTCAGAGCTGGAAGCAAGCTCAGGAGCCAGCCAGTCCAACTTATACCTCACTGTAGCATAGCCTAGGGGCAGTCATCTAGCCCCTGCTTGAAGAGCCATCCCTCTGCTCATCAAAGTGCTTTTCCTCCATTAGAATCGTGGCAATGTTTCCCCAGCCATCACCTCCCCCAGGCAGAACCAGTTAAATCCACGGGACAACCCTGCAAATACCTGAATGGAGCCATCAGCCCCCCACCCCCCCACCCCGTCCCCCCCTCTGAGTCTTTTCTACCTAGCTCATAGACTCACAAGCACATAGGTCATAGATCTAGTGGAGAAAGGGACTTACCTTAGAGGTCACGTAGAATAGTTAGGCCACAGACAAAAAAAATTTTAGAAAGAGGAACTAAAAAACAAAGAATCCATTGAGTGGTAGTCATTACTGGTTGGATGTCTGGGAGGTCATTTAGTCCACCTTATGTCAAAAAGGAATCCCCACCACAAACAGACGGCTAGCCTTTGAAGACCTCATTACCTTTCAAGGTAGCCTATTTCACTTTTAGACAAGTCTTTACTTTACCTGCCAAAAGTGCCTTGTAAACAGAGTCAATGTCCAGTATTATCCTTGGGTTGGGGGAGGATTAGGGTTAGAGAGCAGTTTGTGTGAAGAAGAGCTAGGGTTGAAGTGTTAGTCAGTCAACATACATTGAGTAAGCACCTACTATGTGCCAGGTACTGTCCTAAGGATATAAAGAAAGGTAAAACAATCTCTGTCTTCCAGAGCTCACAGACTAATAGTGGAGACAACATGAAGTTGAATATGTGCCCAAAGCTGTAGATGGGATGAACTGGAGATAATGTCAGAGAGAAGGCATTAGATTTAAGGGGGATCAAGAAAGTCTTCTAATAGAGGATGGGATTTCAGGTGAGACTTAAAGGAAGCCAGGGGACTGACCAGGACACAGAGAAGAGGAGGGAGAGCTTGGAAGGAAGGGGAGAAGCCATTGAAAATGCCTGGAGCAATCCAGCCTCAGACACTTAACACTTACTAGCTGTGTGACCCTGGACCAGTCACTTAATCCCAATTGCCTCACTAAAAAAAAAGAAAAGAAAATGCCTGGAGCAGAACAGGCAGGGGGCTCCGTCATGGGACTGAGAGTCACGTGATGGCCAGGGAGCTGGGAGGGGCTTCAACGCCCAACTGGGGGCTTTCTGTGTGCTCCTCAAGGCAATGAGGAGCTGCTGGAGTCTACTGACTGGGATGTGACCAGGCTGGACCTGAGCTAAATGAAGGATGCACTGGAGAGGGGAGAGACTTGAGGCAGGCAGACCCACTAGTGGCTATTGCCATCATCCAGGCCTGAGGTGATGAGGGTGGGGGCAGTCTCACAGGAGATCCAGGGGCCTAGTTGAGAGATGCTGTGAAGGGTCTAGGGACAGACCTGGACACCGTATTATATGGGATGAATGAGAGAGTGGGGAGTCCGGGCTGACTCCCAGGTTGGGAAGATGATGGTGCCCTCCATATGAATAGGGAAAGTAGGAAGTGAGGAGGGTTTGGGGAGGAAGGAGGCTGGAGTAAACATGTATATGGTCCCTACTGTGCGCCTGTCACTGTGCCAAGAGCTTTTGACAGATATTAGCACAGTTCCCTTGGGAGGGAGGTGCTGTTACTATCCCTCTTTTACAGTTGAGGAAACTGAGGCAGGGAGAGGCTGAGTGATTTGCCCAAGGTCACACAGGCAGTGTCTGAGGCTTGATTAGCACAGTGACAGGCACATAGTAGGAGCTTAATAAACGGTTGTTCTCTTCTCCCCCCCCCCCAGAAGGTCCGTAGACAACTGCTACCAGAATCTTGACTAGGTGGTAGACATGGATTGAAGCTCGAGGACAAGCGATTACTGCGTGGGGGGGGGGGGGGGGAGTTAAGAGTATTCCAAGTCCCTCACCTCCACCAGTGAGGGACCAGAGTCAGGGGAATGGGTGCAAGGACAGGGTCAGTAAGAGGTGATTAAGCTCAAACCCAAGATGGAGGCGATGGGAAAGGGAAAGGGGTAAGTTGAAAGCAAATTCGTTAACTCTGGGGATGGAAGAGGGCAGGGAAGCGAGCACCTAGGAATGGAGCCTTGGCGTGGGGGCGGGGCGGGGAGAATCGGAGGGGAGTGGGAATAAGGGCTTCGGCAGCCCCCAGGTACACTCCCTGACCGGTGCCCGAGGGCACCGAGGGGTGTGGCTAGCCTGGGGAGGTGGTGGGCTCCCCATCCTGGGAGGTGTGCAAGCAGAGGCCCCTGGGCGGACCGCTAGTGGGTCAGGGGGTTGAACTGGAGGGCGGCGGAGTTTTCCAACGCCCCCACTCGGGGACCCTGGGGGCGCCCAGCAAGACCGGAGACAGCTGGGTCTCGAACCGAGAATTCAGAGGACTCCTTTTCAATCTGGCCGGGGACTGTTCGTGCATGCACACGGGCAGTTTGGGCAAGTTCGGACCCGCGTCTAGACCCCCGCGGCAGGGAAAGCCGCAGATTCGGGGAGCTCCCAGCCCCTTCCAGCTCTCAGTGTCCAGGCTCTTGTCGCGTCTAGGTGCGCGCCCCATCCGCTGGAGCCCCCTCCGCGGCCCTCCCGCGCCCCGGCCAGCTCCTGTGTCCCTTCCTCCCCAGGGCCCCCGCCATGAGCCTGAGGCCAGAGGCCAACTGGACCGCACGGCCGCCGCGGGACTTCGTCATCCTGGGCTTCTCGGGCTGGCCCCGGGGGCTGCGGGCGCTGCTCTTCGCGCTGGGCCTGCCCCTGTACGCGGCCACGCTGGCCGGCAACGGGCTGATCGTGGCCCTGGCGGCCGCCGACCGTGCGCTGCGCACGCCCATGTACTTCTTCCTGGGCTCGCTGTCCGCGGTGGAGGTGGCCTACACGCTGGTGCTGACGCCGCGCACTCTGGCCGGCTTCCTGCTGCCCCCCGGGGGCCAGCCGCTGCCGGCCGCCGCCTGCGCGGCCCAGATGGGCCTCTTCGTGGCCCTGGGCGGCGCCGAGTGCCTGCTGCTGGCCGCCATGGCCCTGGACCGCTACCTGGCCATCTGCCGCCCGCTGCGCTACCCGCAGCTGGTGACCCCGGCCTTGTGCTGGCGGCTGTTGGCCGCCTGCTGCGCTGGTGGCGCCGTCCTGGCCCTGGCGCTCACCACAGCCATCTTCAGGCTGCCCTTCTGCCGCGGCCGCCTGGTCAACCACGTGTTCTGCGACCTGCCCGCGCTGCTGGAGCTGGCCTGCGGGGACAAGGCTCTGCAGGAGCGCGCGCTGCTGGCCGCCTGCCTGCTGCTGCTGGTGCTGCCGCTGGCACTCATCCTGCTGTCCTACGCGCGCGTGCTGGCGGCCATCCTGGGCGCGGGGGCCGCGGGGGCCGCGGCCCAGGGCCGCCGCAAGGCGCTGGCCACCGTGGCCTCGCACCTCACCGTGGCCGTGCTGCACTACGGCTGCGCGACAGCCATGTACGCGCGGCCGCTCGAGGGCCGCTCGCCGGAGCAAGACAAGCTGGTCTCATTAGTCTACATCTACCTCACGCCCCTGCTCTACCCGGCCATCTACACGCTGCGCAACCGGGATATGCAGGACGCCCTGCGCCGGGCGCTGGCGGCCCGGCGCCAGGCCGGGCCGGGCTGCCGGGGCTAAGGGGGGCGCTCCGCGGCCAGCCCCGGGGGCGGGAGGGGGGCTTTAAGGGAACCCCTCGCCCCAAAGGACCGGCAGGAGCTGGCTGCTAGCTCTGAGCAACACAGAGGAGGGGTCCGCTGTCGTGGGCAGTCGGGCAGTCGAGCAGGCAGTCAATCCATCCATCCATCAATCAACACTTATCAAGCTTCTACTATGGGCTAGGCACCATGCCGAGTGCGGGGGAAGAGGGGGTACAAAGAATGGTAATAGACAATCAGCCCCTGCTCCCGAGGAGCTCATCCCCAAATAGAACAGAAGGAAGGAAATAAACATTTATTAAACACCTACTATGTGCCAGACGCCCTGCTAAGTGCTGGGGGGTACAAAGAAGGTCCCGGCCCCAGAGGAGCTCCCAGTCTAACCGGGGAGACACTAGGCAAACAATTAGGTACGAACAAGCTGTGGACAAGGTAGATAGGGGAGCGTCAGGAGAGGGAAGGGACCGGCATTGGGGGTGGTCATAAAAGGCTTCCTGTAGAAGGTGGGAGATGAGGAGGAAGAGCTTCCAGGCATAGGGAACAGGCAGAGAAAATGAGGAACAGCAAGGAGACCAATGTCACCTAAGGATGGGAGACATTGGGAGAGGGAGGGAGAGGCTTTGTCTGATTGGAGGTGTGAAGACTAGAAAGGCAGGCTATGGTGGGCTTTGAACTACAAAACTACAGAGGATTCTGTCTGGTCCTGGTGGTGATAAGGAGCCACTGGAGATTATGAGGAGGGGAGGTGAAGATCACTTTAACAGCGAGGCTTGTGGCAGGAAGCTCAACCAGCAAATAATCCAGATAATGCATCTCCCCCTCTCCCCAGGACCATGGGGTGGGAAAGTTCTCCCCAAAGCCCCTTTCCAAAAAAGGTGGCCTTGGACATTTGGCTCTTGAGGCCTGAGGGGAGAACATTGTCCTGGGAGGCTTACATTGCTACTGATTGGATGAGATGTTCCTGAGGTCTCTTCTAGCTTGGAGAGACAAAGCATTATCCTTGTCTAGTCTAACATTTTCATCAAGGACTTAGATAAGTCAGTCAGTTAGTCAAGTGTTTCTTAAGCACCTTCTATGTGCTAGGCACTGTATTAAGGACTGGGAATACAAATACCAAAATGAAACACAGCCTCTGCCTGAAGGACCTCACAATTTAATGGGAGAGGCACCACACAGAGAGACCTGGGAAGGAGAGGAGGGAGGGGAGGAAGGCACTCGGGTGGGGGAGTCTAGTCCAAGGGGATACAGCCCTGTGGGCACTGAGATGTTCATCCAGTTTAGCAGATGGCTAACACACTGGGTACATGACAGAGTCTGACTCCCCAAAGATCTTCCCAGTCTAGAACTTGGCACTGAGTGAAAGCAGATGAAATTTACACTCAAGCTTCAGAAATGACTTCACAAGTACAATATGGCTATGAAACAAATGTGGTTCTGATACCTAAAGCAGGAAGAATGAAAACAGAGAAAGAAAATTAGAGAGCAATTTCACTAATGAATATAGATGCAAAAATCCTAAATAAAATGCTAACTAGGCAAACATAGCAATATATCTCAAAGATTATATGTTGTGACCAAGTGGGATTTATACCAGGAATGCAGGACTGGCTCAACTTCAGGGAAGTTATTGATGGATTTAAAAAATGACAGAAGAGAGGAGCAGCTAGGTGGCGCAGTGGATAAAACACTGGCCCTGGATTCAGGAGGACCTGAGTTCAAATCCAGCCTCAGACACTTGACACTTACTAGCTGTGTGACCTTGGGCAAGTCACTTAACCTTCATTGCCCCACAAAAAAAAAAAAGAAAAATAAGAAAGAAAAAATCAAGGAAGAGAGACAGAGGAAAAAATGGGAAGGGAAATAAAAGTAATGCATGAAAAACATGAAAAGAGTCAACAGCTTAGTAAAGGAGGCACAAAAATAGTAAAGAAAACTATCTTTTTAAAGTAATAAACATTTTTATTTATACTTTTGAGTTCCAATTTTTATCTCTCCTTCCCTTCTTTCCTTCCCCTCTCCCTGAGGTGGTAAGAATGTATAATTATGTAAAACATTACCATATGTCATTTTGTTAAAAAAAAAAAACTTGATTAAAAAAATGAAAGAAAGTGAAAAATCGCCTACTTCAGTCTGTGTTCCATTAATATCAGTTCTTTCTTTGGAGGTGGATAGTATGCTTCATTAATAGCCTTTTGGGATTGTCTTGGATCATTGTATTGCTGAGAATAGCTAAGCCATTGTCAGTTCTTCATCAAATGATGCTGTCTCTGTGCACAATGCTCTTTTGGTTTTGCTCACTTCACTATACATCAGTTCATACAAATCTTTCCAGGCCTTTCCGAAATCATCCTGCTTGTCGTTTCTTTTTCTTTTTTTTTAGTGAGGCAATTGGGGTTAAGTGACTTGCCCAGGGTCACACAGCTAGTAAGTGTTAAGTGTCTGAGGCTGGATTTGAACTCAGGTACTCCTGACTCCAGGGCCGGTGCTCTATCCACTGCACTACCTAGCTGGCCCCTGCTTGTCATTTCTTATAGCATCACCATCATATACCACAGCTTGTTTAGCCATTCCCCAATTGATGGACATTCCTTTGATTTCCAATTCTTAGCCACCACAAAAAGAGCAGTTATAAATATTTTTGTACAAATAGGTCTTTAAGAAAACAACATCTTAAGGAACAGACTAGGGCAAGTGGTTAAAAAAAAAAAAAGCAGGGGCAGTTAGGTGGCACAATGGATAAAGCACTGGCCCTGGATTCAGGTGGACCTGAGTTCAAATCTGACCTCAGACACTTGACAATTAATAGCTGTGTGACCCTGTGCGAGTTACTTAACTCTCATTGCCCTGAAAAAAATAAATAGATAAATGAATGAATGAATAAAAAGGTATAAAAATCCAATGAAGAGAAAAATGCCTTGAACATCAGAATTGGACAAATGGAAACAGATATGCAAAAATTCACTGAATAAAAGAACTCCTGAGCAAGTAGAAGTGGCCAGATGGAAAGAGGTATAAAAACTTGCTGAAGAAAATAGTTGCTTAAAAATTAGAATTGAGGGGCAGCTAGGTGGCACAGTGGATAAACACCAGCCCTGGATTCAGGAGGACCTGAGTTCAAATCCAGCCTCAGACACTTGACACTTACTAGCTGTGTGACCCTGGGCAAATCACTTAACCCCAATTGCCTCACCAAAAAAAAAAAAAAATTAGAATTGAACAAGTGGAAGCTAATGACTTTCTGAGACACCAAGAAACAAAAAGACAAAATCAAAATAATGAAAAAAAAAACAGAAGAAAATGTTAAATTTCTCATTGGAAAAAGCAGTTGACCTGGAAAGTAGATCAAGAAGAGAGAATTTAAGAATTATTGGACTAGCTGAAAGCCACAATTAAAAAAAAAAAAACCTAGACATCATCTTTTGAAAAATTATCAAGGAGGGGGCAGCTACGTGGCGCAGTGGATAGAGCACTGGCCCTGGATTCAGGAGTACCTGAGTTCAAATCCGGCCTCAGACACTTTACACACTTACTAGCTGTGTGACCCTAGGCAAGTCACTTAACCCCAATTGCCTCACCAAAAAAAAAAATTATCAAGGAAAACTACCCTGATAATTCTAGAAAGAGAGGGTAAAATAAAAATGGAAAGAATCCACTGATCAAAATGAAATCTCTCAGGAAAATTATAGCCAAATTCCAGGTCAAGGAGAAAATATTGCAGGCAGTCAAAAAGAAACAATTCAAATATTGTGGAGTCACAGTGAGAATAACACAACATTTAGCAGTTTCTAAATTAAAAGATAGGAAGGCTTGGGATATGTTATCCAAAAGGACAAAAGAGTTAGAATTACAACCAAGAATCACCTACCCAGCAAAACTGAGTATAATCCTTGGGGGGGGGGAGGCATTAATGAAATAGAGAACTTTAAAGCATTCCTGGTGAAAAGACCAGAGCTGAATACAAAATATGACTTTCAAATACAAGACTCAAGAGAAGCATAAAAAGGCAAACAGGAAAGAGATAAGGGATTCAATAAGGTTAAACTGTTTACACTCTTACATGGAAAAATGATACATGTAATTCCTAAAAGCTTCCTCATTATTAGGGCAGTTAGAAGGAGTAAACCTAGAAAGAGGGTATAGGTATGAGTTGAATAAGATGGGATGATTAATTTTTTTTTTTTTGGTGAGACAATTGGGGTAAAGTGACTTGGCCAGGGTCACGCAGCTAGTAAGTGTCAAGCATCTGAGGCCGGATTTGAACTCAGGTACTCCTGATTCCAGGGCCGGTGCTCTATCCACTGTGCCACCTAGCTGCCCCAGATGATTAAATTTTTAAAAAATAAAATTAAGGGGTGAGAAAGAAGAATGCATTGGGAGAAGGGGAAAGGGAGAGCTAGAATGGGATAAATTATCTGATATAAAAGAGGTCCAAAAGAGATTTTACAGTGGTGGGGGTGGAGAAGTAAGTGAACCTTACTCTCATCAGAACTGGCTCAAAGAGGAAATAATATACACACTCAGTTGGGTGTAGAAATCTACCTTACCCTACAGGAAAGATGGAGGGGAAGCGTGCTGGTAGAAGGGAGAGCAGGTTGGAGGAGGTAAAAGTCAGAAGCAAAACACTTTTGAGAATGGACAGGGTGAAAGGAGAAAGAGTGAGCAAGATAAATGGAGGGGAAATAGGATGGAGGGAAATTCAAAGCTGGTAATCATTACTGTGAAAAAAATTTACACCAAGTTTCTCTGATAAAGACCTAATTTCTCAAATGTATTGAAAACAGAGTCAAATTTTTAGAATTAAGATCCATTCCTCAATTGACAAATGGTCAAAAGATATGAAAAGGCAGTTTTCAGATGAAGTGATCAAATCCATCCAAAAGCATATAAAAATGCTCTAACTCACTACTGATCAGAGAAAGGCATATGAAAAGAACTCTGAGCTACCACCCCATATCTATCAGATGGGCTAATATGACAGAAAAGGAAAATGACAGATGTTGGGGAGATGAGAAAATTAAAACACTAATGCACTACTGGTGAAGTTGTATGCTGATTCAATCATTCTGGAGAGCAATCTAGAATTATGCCCAAAAGGCTATAAAATCATACATACCCTTTGATCAAGCAATACCACTACTAGGTCTGTATCCCAAAGAGATAAAAAACCAAAGAGGAAAAGGACCTTTATTTTTAAAAATATTCATAGGAGTTCTTTTAATGGTGGTGAAGAACTGGAAATTGAGGGGATGCCCATCAATTAGGAAATGGCTGAACAAATGGCTGCATATGAATGACAAACAGGTTCTTCTCAGAAAAACCTGGAAAGACTTACATGAACTAATGATGAGTGAAGTGAGCTGAACCAGGAGAACATTGTGTACAGCAATGGCAATATTGTACAATGAACAACTGTGAATGACTTAACTATTCTCTGCAATACAATGATCCAAGACAATGCTGAAGAACTTATGATGAAAGGTGCTGTCCATCTCCAGAGAAAGAACTGATAGAGTCTGAAAGTGGATCAAAGATACTTTTTGGGGGGCAGCTAGGTGGTGCAGTGGATAAAGCACCGGCCCTGGAATCAGGAGGACCTGAGTTCAAATCCAGCCTCAAACACTTAACACTTACTAGCTGTGTGACCCTGGGCAAGTCACTTAAACCCAATTGCCTCACTAAAAAAAAAAAGGACTTCCAGGCATTCCTGATGAAAAGACCAAAGCTGAATAGAAATGTTGATATTCAAACACAAGGCACAAGAGAAACATAAAGTAAACAAGAAAGAACAATCACAAGGGACTCAATAAAATTAAACTGTTGACATTCCTACATGGAAAGATCATACTTGTAATTGCTAAGAACTTTATCATTATTAGGACATTTGTTTTTTCTAATGAACATTTTTTATAGTTTTGAGTTACACATTTTATCACTCCTTCCCTCCCTTCCTTCCCCCCTCCGTAAGGTGATAAGCAACAAGATGTGGGTTATACATGTGCAATTATGTAAAACATTTCCATATTAGTCATTTTGTACAAGAAAACTTGGATAAAAGAAAAAAATGAAAGAAAGAGAAAAACAGCCTGCTTCAGTCTGCATTCCTTCAATATTGGTTCTTTCTTTGGAGGTGGATAGTATGGTTCAATCATTAGTCCTTTGGGATTGTCTTGGATCTGAGAATAGTTAAGTCATTCACAGTTCTTCATCAGACTATATTGCTGTCTTTGTGCACAATGTTCTCTTAGTTCTGCTCACTTTAGTTAATACAAGTCTTTCCAGGCCTTTCTGAAATCATCTATGAGGGCATTAAGGAGTCTACATAGACAAAGAATGAGTTTAAGTGGATTATATTGGGATAATCTACAAAAAAAGTGGAGTAAAAAATGGGGATGCACAAGGCAAAGAAGGAAGGGAGAGGTAAAATGGGAATTTCTGTTTGTGTAAAAGTTTTTCAATTAGGGGCAGCTACATGGCACAGTGGATAGAACACTGGCCCTGGATTCAGGAGGACCTGAGTTCAAATCTGGCTTCAGACACTTAACACTTACTAGCTGTGTGACACTGGGCAAGTCACTTAACCCCAAGTGCCTCACCAAAAAAAAAGTTTTTCAATTGTATGTCATAAAAATGTTAATGTTCTCTTTTATGCCCCCTGCAATATCTCCACAAGATGAGTATTCTCCCCTATTCCATAAACATAAGATGTGTCTCTGGCCTTTGTCTTCTGATTTTTGTGATATGACGTTTTCCTGGGCGTTGAGGCCATGCATCCACTTGGAGTTTATCATGGTACACGATACAAGAGCATTAGTCTCAGTCTGATTTCTTCCTGGCCCTGTGATACCAGAAGTTTGTTAATGAGGTTATTAATTACTAACTAGAGTTTACATGGGGCTTTGAGGTTTGCACTGAGCTTTACATATATTATTTCACTGGGTCCCCCCAAGAACTGGTATTATCCCCATTTAACAGATGAGAACATCAAAATTGAGGAAGGTTAAGTCGCTCCTCTCTTTAGTCGCCTGCCTGCGTGTCATTGATCTCTTGCTTCCCTCTTTAGTTAATGAACATGTTTAAAGATATAAATTCCCCTCAGAACGGTGTTGGCTGTACCCCATTTTGTTAGTTAGAGTTTGTCTCATTCTTTGGAGAAGCCATGTTTGTTGCTGTTGCTTTTGCTTTGTTTTGGTTGAGTCTGACTCTCTTGACCAAAGATGCTTCTTGGCAAAGATACTGGAGTGGTTTGCTCATTTGAGAGAAGCTGTAAGGTAGGGCATTCATAAGTCAGTGGCCCAATAGCGTCCCTACCCACAGCTTACCTAACTAGAGCCGTTAGGGAATTTCTGTTAGGTGAGCGTTCTGTCTCTGTTAAGCTGAAATTTCTTTCTCCCAGCAGAACTCGTTGGTTCTGCATACTGTCTGGCATTTTCTCATCTCTATACCTTTTCTCATTTGCTTGCTATAAGTTTGGATAAATTGGTTTAATTTGCCCTTCATTCTGTGTGAAGGCCTTTGTGGAACTCACATTTGGTGGGGAGTCGGCCCATTAAGGAATGGGGATGAGATTTGTAGCCTGAACCTCAAAATTATTTCCCCCAAGCCAACACCACTTAAGGAGCTAGCTGGGTGCCCCCTCTCTGAGAAAACCAGGGCAGTGGCCAATTCAAAGCATCCCTTGGAGAAGGGTGGGGGAGGAGACTGGAGAGACACCTCCTCCCACCTCCCTGTGGGCCACATGTAGACAGATACACACACACACACACACACACACACACACACACACACACACACACACACACACACTTTACATTACCATTGGCCCCTCCAGACCCCAAGCTCTGCTCAGATAAAAATAAAGCAATCTTCCCACTGGCCCAGCCTCACTGCTTCCCTGGTCCCTGCGGCCCCTCCAGGCTCCGGGACCCTTATCAGAGCACAGGCCCTGTGGAGGGCAGGGCACGTCTCATGTTTCTCTTTGCATCCCCAGGGCCTTGGCTCTCCGAAGTTGCCCGGGAATCCCTGTTGAGTGAATCCCTGACAACTGTTTCCAGATAAATGATACCACATGCTTCTGAATTCTGCCCCAGCTCTAACAAGAGAGGAGGGAGAGGGACATCCACCCTCCAGTGTGTGAAAGGCGGCCCCTTACAAGAAGAACGGGGTTGGCTCTACTTGTTCCCAGAGTAGGGCAGAGAGGAGTGCGGGGAGACAGGACTCCCACCGTCAGGGAGGTCGGAGCAGGAGGCAGTCACCTCTCTTCCACCTCTCTCTGGCCACGTGCTGGTCACATTCCCCCTCTAGCACTCATGCTCACAGGACATGTCAGTTTAGGCAGCGTTTGTGTAAGTGGAATTTCCCTTACTCATAATCACAACGCGCAGGGGCAGCTAGGTGGCGCAGTGGATAGAGCACCAGCCCTGGAGTCAGGAGGACCTGAGTTCAAATTCGACCCCAGACACTTAACACTTACTAGCTGTGTGACTCTGAGCAAATCACTTAACCCCCCAATTGCCTCACCAAAAACAAAACAAAACAAAATTAAAAAAAAAAAACAACATAATCACGACACAGAGGCAAGCACAGTGGATCTCTAGAGGGCTGGATGCTGAGTCAGGAAATCCAGCCTCGGACACCTCCTCCCTGTGGAATCCTCTCTGTTCCTCAGTGCCCTCATCTGGAGAATGAGGGGGTTGCACCTGCTGCCCTTGGCAAGTTCCTCCCTCTCTGAGCTCCAGTCCTCTCTAGCTGGGGGGTTCTAGGGTTCCAGGTGAGTCCTCCATGCAACAGACATGGAATTTACCCACTGAGGTCCTGCTTCTGTCCTAAGTCTGTCCTCCCTCTCTGGGCTTTCTCAGTTTCCTCTTCGGTAAAATGAGAATGACCTCTGGGCTCCCTTCCAGCCCCAAGGGTCTGAAACTTAAGCCAAACAGACCCAGGGCAGCCCACCCAGATCCGGAGAGTCCTATAAGGAGCAAAGTTCAATTACATTCACCAAGCATCCTTCCGACTTCCAGCTCCCTCTGAGAAGCCCTCTGAATGGGCTTGCTTATTTAGTGCTGAAAGATTCTGTCCTGGGGAAAGATGCAAGGGATGAAGAGACAGTTAGTTCTCATTAATTACATCCCTTACAACCAGCATCTATTAAAGCAACATTAAGGTAAAGGCTGTGGTGTCAGGGGGCATATGTATCAGGTCAGACAAGTCTTTTTTTTTTTTTTTTGGTGGGGCAATGAGGGTTAAGTGACTTGCCTAGGGTCACACAGCTAGTAAGTGTCAAGTGTCTGAGGCCGGATTTGAACTCAGGTCCTCTTGAATCCAGGGCTGGTGGTTTATCCACTGAGCCATCTAAGTGCCCCCAGACAAGTCTTACAGCTTTCTCACACACTATTTTCCAAGACTCACTCTGGTGTGAAGTCTCTGGTATTTCTCAAGATCTGAATTGCCCCCGAAGGCTTCCCCACATTTCTTACATTCAGAGGGCCTCTCTCCAGTGTTAACTCTCTGATGTTGAATAAAGACTGACTTCAGTCTGTAACCCTCCCCACATCACTGCATTCAAAGGGTTTCTCTCAAGTATCAACTTTCTCTATATAAATATATATTTATTACATTTTTACATATTTATTGACATTCATTTAAATCAATATACATCTCTACCTACATGTGTCTACCTACACATGCCAGGTGTTCTGCCAGGTTTGAGCTCTGGAAGACCTTCCAATTTTTTTCTGGTATGAATTCTCTTGTGTTCTCTAAGGGGGACGCTGTCTCTGAATGCTTGGGCACACTGATCACACTGATCAGGCCTCTCCCCAGTTTGTATTTTATGACATTCTAGTAGGTGTGACTTTTGGCTGAAGGCTTTTCCACACTCCTTACATTTAGTGGACTTCTCTCCAGTATGAGCTCTCTGGTGTTGGCTGAGGTTAGAACTGTGACTGACAGCATTCTCATACTCACTGCCTTAGTGTGCTTTTGTCCTGTGTGAATTCTCTGGTGTTGGTTAAGGACTGAGCTCTCCCTGAAGGTCTTCCAAACTTTCTCACAGCTCCCCACAAAGGATTTCCCACAGCAAGGTTTCCACAGGGCTTCTCCCCAGGGTGAATCCTCTGGTGTCTTATGAGGCCTGAGCTAGGTTTGAAGGTCTGGCCACACACATATTGCCAGTGTGTTTTCTCCCTAGGGGGAGAGTCCTGAGTTCAAAATAAGGCTTCTTGGGGCAGCTAGGTGGTGCAGTGGATAGAGCACCGGCCCTGGAGTCAGGAGTACCTGAGTTCAAGTCAGTCCTCAGACACTTAACACTTACTAGCTGTGTGACCCTGGGCAAGTCACTTAACCCCAATTGCCTCACACACAAAAAAACCACACACACAAAATAAGTCTTCTTACACACTGATTCTGTCCACCACAGCCCTCTTGGCCTCTTCCGGCCAG
This sequence comes from Dromiciops gliroides, assembly GCF_019393635.1. Taxonomy (NCBI): domain Eukaryota; kingdom Metazoa; phylum Chordata; class Mammalia; order Microbiotheria; family Microbiotheriidae; genus Dromiciops; species Dromiciops gliroides. The sequence goes on along the minus strand of NC_057863.1, from coordinate 668,390,568 downwards.
GAGGCTCCTCTGAACCAGCCCTTGTCTTGGACTCTCCCCTGGAAGGGGTCCCTCTCTCCTGCAGCAGCCTCTACCAGTGTCCAGCAGCTTCTGGAGGCTGCCAACACTTTGCAGCAGAGCCTGGAAGAGGTGATGCCTGCCCTGTGCATGGGCAAAGAATGGATGGTCCTTCCCTTGGGGTCCTCAGTGGCTCACAGAGGTCACTCATTTTAGATGGAAAAATGGACGGGGCAGAGCTGGACTTCACCCACTGTCTCTCCAGACAGAATATGAGGAAGCACTTGGGTAGGTCACTGCCGCAGTCTGGGCTGCCTCAGTTTCCTTCCCAATCCCCTTCCCCCTCACTGTGGCTGGGCTGTTACACCTCTCTGGACAGAGGGGAAACTGAGACCCAGCTGGGGGGTTACACCTCTCTGGACAGAGGGGAAACTGAGGCCCAGCTGGGGGGTTACACCTCTGTGGACGGGGGAGGGGGACACTGAGGCCCGGCCGGGGGGTTACACCTCTCTGGACAGAGGGGAAACTGAGTCCCGAGGAGAGCACGTTCTCCCTCCTCCACTGTAGGTTTCATCCAACCTTTTCTAACAGGTTGGGGTGGGTAAGAAGGGAGAGGTGGCGAGTATTGCGCATGCGCTCAGTGCCCCCTCCCACCCGAGGCAGGGCTCCGGCTTCCCGGCCTTTTGTTGGCCAGAGGCGTGGTCGCTCCCACTTCCGGCCTCCGCCGCGAGGCCGCTCTAGGCAGTCTGGAGGACCCGGTCCTCAGGAAGCCTCGTCGCCTCTGACTCTCGCTCGCCTTGGAGAGCTTTCTCTAACCTCTGCTTCTAGTTCCCCTTGCTTTTGTCTTGTCCCCAGGCTCTCACGCCTCGTCTGGGTCATTGGGGGGGGGGGGGGGGGCGGAGATAGGATAGACGTTTCTATGACAACTCGGGGGCGTGTACGGCGGATGATGGTTCCATAGCAACTGCCTGCACCTGCGCCGTCATTCACGGAGCTCGCGAAGCCCCCTGGGGCAAGTAGTCTGGTGGTTGATCCCTCAGGACTCCCTCTGCGCATGCGCCCGGCCTCACCAGGACACCGTGGTCAATGTAGTCTTGGGCCCGACCTGGAGGTTTCAGGAGGCGCATGGAAATACCCGTTTCTTACAGACCCCAAGCCCCCGCTTTCCCAGGGAAGGGAAGAAAGAGTCAAAAGATCTTAGTGGCACAGCCAGGAATCTCTCAGTCAGTCAACAGGCATTTATTACAAAAGCTAACCTGATCATTCTGAGAGGTTTATAGAGCTGCTTAGCTTGTACAGAAAGGGAAACTGAGGCATGGGGGGGCACAGCTCTTGCTGGCTCCGCTGCCCTTTCGTCGGCAGGACTGTAACAAGTCTCTAGCTGCGTGCCACAAGGAGGGTCCCATGGGAGGCAGGGTCCTTCAGATGGGGAGGCTGGAGCTAGGGAGATGGGCTTGCAGACAGGGAGACCCACAGCCCAAAGCCTCACGCACCCCAGGAAGGAAACTGAGGCAGGGCCAGGATCAGGGCCCAGCAGCTGACTTCCCAAGCTCCCAGGAGCCTAGGCACAGCTGACAGACAGAGAGGAGGGGCTTCAGAACTGATGGGGAGCTTTCACAAGCAGGGCCATGGTGGGGAGCTGAGAGGATGGCGGAGGGGACTTGGAGAGACCGAGGTGATGAAGGAAGCTCCAGGAGGAAGAAGAGGCTTGATAATCCCCAACAAAGCCTGGTGTCCTTGGGAGAATTTGAACCCACAGCACCATCTCCCCTGACTCAGCACCAGCACTCCAGCCCCCTGCCCTGCTTGCCCACTCACTACCTGCAGGACCTGCGGCCGGGGCCTGCCCTTTTCTGGGCCTCACCCTGGGCCCTTCTAAAGTCCCTGCTGGCTCTAGGCGATGCTCCCTGGAGCCATCCAGGGCCCGAGGCTAGCCCCCAACACAGCCAGGCTTGGCCGGTGCCAAGAGTGACCCTCCGCACCACTCGATGCCACCCTTGTTCGTGCCTTTGTGTCTACCTACCTGGCCTGCCTCAGTTTCCCCAGCCTGGGACAGGCTTCTGGAGGCCTAAGGCCCCAGATCTGCTTGGGCTGCCTCCGTGTCCTCTAGGTTTGAATCTTCTGCCAGGCCACAGGCCCACAGGCCCCAGGGGACCACCAAGGTGGGTGCTGCTCTCAGTCCCCCAGAGGGTCATCATCCATGGTCTCTCCTCCTGGCCGGCTCCCGGGGAACTTGGGGCCTGAGCTAGGGGGGCCGGCCCCTTCTTGGCCACCACGTGGGGGGGGCCCGGGGTCCGGAGGGCTAGAGAACTCCGTGGGGAGCCCGTCTTCCCCAGGTTCTGTCTGTGCCAGGAGTGGAGGCCAGGCCGAGGGCCCGGAGGGTGCCGTCCCGGGGGGCAGAAACCAAGAGGAGTTGGCGGGAGTGGTCACGGGTGGCCGTGGGAGGACGATGGCAGTGGAGGTGGAGTGAGGGATAAGAAAGAAGATGTAGACGCCAGAGACCACCAGGCCCGCGGTGACCAGCACGGCCAGGGTGACGGCCGCGTGGAAAGCCCAGGTGGAGCGGTCCCAGCCCAGGGTCCTGGTCTGTGGCCGGCCCAGCCGCAGAGGGGCGGGCAGAGGGGGCCCCTCCCGAGCCTTGGCCGAGGGCGGACGGAGGTAAAGCAGACCCCGGCGACGGTCAAAGCGGACCGAGTCCAGGCCCAGGCCGGGGCCCGGGGCCCGGGCATCCGGGGGCAGGAGACGAGGCTCAGTGGGTAGCGCAGGGGGGCCACGGCGGGGAGGCAGGCGGGTGGGCGCCCGGCACATGGGGCAGGCCACGGCCTCCCCACTGCCCACGGTAGCCAGCGAGAGCCGTGCCAGGCACTCCAGGCAGAAGACGTGGCCGCAGGCCAGGCGTTTGGGGAGCTTGAAGAGCCCATCAAAGGGGGACACGCAGATGAGGCAGTCCATGGGCGAGGGGGGGGGCAGGATGGGGGACTCCACCTCGGTGGGGCCGGCCCCGGAGCCCCCATCTTCATCCTCCTCTTCTTCCTCTCCTCCTGGGGAGCGGGGGTTGGAACCGGAGGCTGGAGAGTTGGGGATGGACCAAGACCTGGCCGGGCCCCGAGGCCACCGGAAGCAGGCAAGAGGGCAGGGCATCGGAGACCTGGGGGAGGGAGAGGCCGAGAAGGGGGTCAGAGGCAGAAGAAAAAAGCAGGGCCAGCTGCAGGGGGGGGGGGGCAGGGGGAGGTGAGGGGCAGAGACATTAAAGGAGGGGGGAGACAGGTGGGGGGAGACAGAACAAGAAAGAGGGCCCATCTGGGGGACTGAGAGGGGGTGAGGGGGGCGGCAAGAGACAGGGAGAGACATTAAGGGAGGGGGGCAGAGACAAGGAGAGATATTAAGGGGGGAGGCAGAGACAGCACCAGAAAGGGGGCCCAACTGGGGGGGGGAGAGACATTAAAGGGGGGAAACAGGGAGAGACATTAAAGGGGGGACAGAGACAGGGAGAGATGTTAAGGGGGTGGGGGGGGCAGAGACAGAACCAGAAAGGGGACCCAGCTGGGGGGTGGGGAGAGACTGGGTGGGGGAGACAGGGAGAGACATTAAAGGGGGGGAGACAGGGAGAGATATTAAAGGGAGGACAGGCAGAGCAGTTAAATTTAAGGAGGGGAGGAGACAGGTGGAGAGGGCAGAGACAGGGAGACATTAAAGGGGGGAAGCAGAGACAAAACCAGAAAAGAGGCCAAGCTTGGGGGGAGGGGGGAGACAGGCAGGCGGGGCAGAGACGGGAGATATTAAGGGAGTAGAGAGACGGGGGACAGAGACATTAAAGGGGGGATGACAGGCAGGGGACACATAGAGAACTAGAAAGGGGCCCCAGCTGGGGGGGGAAGACAGTAACAGACATTAAAGGAGGGGCCCAGCTGGGGGAGGGGGAGACGGGGGGGGGGGGTGCAGAGACAGGGAGAGACATAAAAGGAAGGGGGCCCAGCTGGGGAGGCAGAGATAGAGGCACAAAAACAGGGAGCAATGTTATCAGAAATGGCACAGCAGGGGAAATCAAGTCACTTAGCACAGCAATTCAGTGCCATTGTCTCAGACCTCTTCCTAGCTGTGTGACCCTGGGTAAGTCACTGAACCTGTTTCAATTTCTTCATCTGCAAAATGGGGTCGACGGTATCTCCCTCCCAGGGTTGTGAGGATCAGGTGCTTAGCACAGGCCTGGCTCAGAAGCCCCTCACCCCTGTATTAAATGCCTGTGTGGTCAGGCCTGTGCTAAGCTCAGGGGACACAAGAGGAACAAGACACTGCCTGACCATGAGCTTGACCTAGATCTAAGAGGCCAAGATCTAGACGGGAGCAGGCAATTGGCTCTGTCCAGAGATGAACCCCAGAAGGCTTCCTGGAGGAAGTGGGAGCAGAAGGAGAGCCTTCCAGGCCAAGCTGGGGGACAGGGGGATCATGGGAGACTGGTGGTGGGGAGAGGGCCGAGGGGGTCACGGGAGGCCCCAGGGGTTGACTGAACACCGTCAGAGGGACACGGGCGCTAGGAAAACCCCTCTGGAGGCTAGGAGTGGGGAAGCTGGGGGAGGCTCTGGCAACAGCCCAGGGTTGGGGTGAGGACCAGAAAGGAGGCACAGAAGGGAGACATGGGGGTGAGCCATGGACAGACCCAGGGGACACCCCAAGAAGCCCTCCCCCATCACCTCAGATCACCAGCGGCCCAGCAGTTAGCCACCCCTAGGCTGAGGGGGTGCAGTCAGGAACCCCAGCTCTAGCCCTGAGCCGGGAGGCTGAGGAGCCTCCTACCTGTCCTGAGGAGCAGCAGCCGGCAGTCTGGGCCCTCCGGAGCTGGCTGCCAGACTCCTCTCCTTCCTGCACCCCAACCCATCCCAACCCCGGTTTTCCGGTCTCTCTAGGATCATCTTCGTCAAGGGGGCGTGGGTAGGGTGGGGTCCACTCCTTAACCCTGCTTGGCTTCCCGGGCCAGACCAGGTCGGGCCTGCCCGTGCTGCCGCTGGACCGGTTCGGCCACCTCCCAACCTGAGGCCCCACCCCCCCAAGGCAGAGCCCAGCCCCCTGCCTGTGCACCTGTGGGGGAAGCCCCACCCACTCACCCCCCCCCAGCCAGCCCGGATGGCGGGGGTGGAGGAATGCATGCCCAAGTCGGAGGCCCCACCTCTCCCATGGAGTGGGGGCGTGACCCCTGGATAGCAGGACAGCTGCTCACCCCAGCTTAACTCCCCCAATTCAGAGAACAGGGTGCTCACTTCTGGGGGTACAAGGCAAGAATGAGGAACCCCACGGGCTGGATCAGCCATTTCTCAGATGGGGACCCCCCATCTTGTTAGAGGCTTCAATGGCCAAGGCCCCTATCCCTGGCAGCCCAGCGCCCCGGTCCTGGTGGTCCAAGATGCCAGGGGGAGCCAGGCGGGGGAGGAGGCTTCTGGAATGCAGGGAATGCAGACAGCTGGGCAGGGGTGAGGGTCCCCCTGGTTCGGTGAGGATGCAGACAGCTCATCCCCCCAGGGCCAGTGGGTGGCTATAAGTGTGCTGTGCATGTGCATGTGGGAGGCCCAGGATCCCCCCACCCCAAGACCAACAAACAGCAGAGACAGGCACAAGGACCCTGCCCCCACAGTGGGGGGCAGGGGCATTTATTGTCCACAGGGGTGGGGATCAGCGGTTGGACTTGGCCACTCGCTCCAGCTCGTCCTTCTTCTTGATGGCGTAGGAGTTTGAAGAGCCCTGGGAGGGGGGAACAGCCAGGCCGGGTGAGGAGGGCCACCCTCCTGGTCCACTCTCACCCAGCCCACCCTGGCAGGCTCCTGCCCACCCTCCACTCGCCCACCCGGCCCACCTTGGCAGCATTGATGAGCTCGTCAGCCAGACACTCGGCGATGGTCTTGATGTTGCGGAAGGCGGCCTCTCGAGCCCCGGTGCACAGGAGCCAGATGGCCTGGGGAGGGCGGGGGCACCAGTAAGGGCCTGTCTGAGCCCCTAACCCAGCCCCATCTGCCTGTGCCAGGGGAATGGGAGGAATGAGCACCCCCCCCCCCAGAACAGCACACCAAAAGTCAAAGGGGGAGCCGCTCCTACCTGGTTGACCCGCCGCAGGGGGGACACGTCCACTGCCTGGCGCCTCACAGTCCCTGCCCGCCCGATCCTGGTGGAATCTTCACGAGGACCACTGTTGATGATGGCATTCACGAGAACCTGCAGTGGGTTCTGGAGACGAGAGGTACAGCTGATGGGTCCATGCCAATGCTGGGCCCTGGTACCTCAAGGCAGCCGCCCTGCCTGGGGCCAACTACTAGAACTGAAACTTGAACATGAGTCTCTGCAGACATCAAGGGGTCCACCCCCAGGCCACCTCAACTCCCTGAGGAGGTCAATGGGTGCTTTGAGCCTAGGGAGAGGGGGGTGCAGAGAGCAGGCGTAGCACCTCACCCCCCCCCAACTCAGAGACAGTGGCCTTGAAACAGCAGCTGGGATGCCAGGGATTTGTGGAGGGGAGGCCCGGGCCGGACACACGCCGCTCCCCTTCCCTAAAGGGAAGTCAGAGGCTGACACGATGCCCAGGGTGCCCACCTCCCACCAAACCAGAAGGCAGGCAAAAGCACCCCGGGTGGGAGCAGAATGTGAGGGGTGGGGGTGTTTCAGGGGGTCCTGGAGGGTGACCCAACAACTCACCGGGCTGTTTCACCCTCACTCAGCCCCTTCCCTCCAGAGGATGGGAGACACACCCCCATGCCTCAGCGCTGAGCCTGGGGATGACTCCTAGGACAACCACCCAGCAGTCCTCAGGCACACCCCCAAATGCCTGTCCTGGGAGCACCTGCCAATAGCTCTCTGGTGACCAGGCCAATGACACCTGGAAGCCCTCATGCCTCCCCAGTGAGCAGGCGGATGACCTCAGGGCCCCCCCCCTCCCCTGAGCAGGAGGAGGCTTGTCTCAAGGCCCCCCCTCCGGTGATGGTCTCGAGCCCCCCCCTCCCCGAGCAGGCCGGTCTCAGGGCCCCCCCCACCTCTCCAGTGATGGTCTCAAGCCCCCCCCACCTCTCCGGTGACGGTCTCGAGGCCCCCCCCCCCCGGCCGGTCTCAGGGCCCCCCCAACCTCTCCGGTGATGGTCGAGGCCCTCCCCCCCTCCCCCCACAGGCCGGTCTCAGGCCCCCCCCCAACCTCTCCGGTGATGGTCTCAAGGCCCTCCCCCCCCTCCCCCAGCAGGCCGGTCTCAGGGCCCCCCACCTCGCCGGTGAGCAGGTGGATGATCTCGAAGGCGTGCTTGACGATGCGCACGGTCATGAGCTTCTTGCCGTTGTTGCGGCCGTGCATCATCATGGAGTTGGTGAGGCGCTCCACGATGGGGCACTGCGCCTTGCGGAAGCGCTTGGCGGCGTAGCGGCCCGCGCTGTGCGGCAGGTACTTGGCGTACTTCTCCTTGACGGCGATGTAGTCCTGGGGGGCGGGAGGGGTCAGGAATGGGGCCCGCTGCTGGGGGGGGGCTCCCTCCCGGCAGGCCCCCCCTCACCTGCAGGGAGATGTCATTGATCTGCACGTCGTCCGTGCTCCACTTGCCGAAGAGCTTGATGTCCGGGGTTTCGGCCACGGCCGGCGCCGCTGTCTCCCACTCGGTCATGCTGGGGGCAAGGGGGGGGGGGAGTCGCGGGAGAGGTCCTTCCAGCGTGGAAAGGCCCTTCCCTCATCTACAGGAGAAGCAGTCCTTCCAGCGTGGAAAGGCCCTTCCCTCATCTACAGGAGAGGCAGTCCTTCCAGCGTGGAAAGGCCCTTCCCTCATCTACAGGAGAGGCAGTCCTTCCAGCGTGGAAAGGCCCTTCCCTCATCTACAGGAGGCAGTCCTTCCAGCGTGGAAAGGCCCTTCCCTCATCTACAGGAGAGGCAGTCCTTCCAGCATGGAGCTGTACTTCCCCCACCTCCCAGTGGAGTCACAGGGAGGTCTCTCCATTATGGACATGTTCTTGCCCCCCCCCAGCAGCGAGATCAGGGATGAGCTTCCAGTGTGGGGCTGCCCTTTCCCCCAGCCAGAAGAGGAGGTCCTTCCAGTGTAGACACGTCCTTAGCCCCCCCGCCCCCAGCAGCGGGCTCACGGGAGGTCCTTCCCCAAGCCAGACGCCCTCCCCCCCAACAGTTACCGGCAGGCCGGAGGCCCCAAACCCGTTCCCCCGCCCCGCCCGCCGCCCGTGCAGCTCGGGCCTCAGTTTCCCCTGGGCACTGGGGGGGCCCGGGAGGCCCGCACTCACTCGGTTCGGTCGTCGCTCGGCCCTCGGGGCGCGGAGAAAAAGGGTGTCCGGACGCACGCAGTCGCGACTGCGTTCCCTCCACGCGCCTCGCTCAGGCGCCGGAACAGGAAAGAGACCGCACCCCCGGGGGTCCCGTACTTTATATTAGGCCACGACTGCTTCCGGGTCGCCAGCCAGCGAGGGGCGGGGTCGCTGGGCGCCGGGAAAATCCAGACCCGCTTCCATGAACACGTGGGAGCCCGCTTTAGAGACTACGCATGCGCCGGTGCTCGGCCCTACTCCCCCCCCGCGCCGGCCGCAGTCACTGAAGCGCATACGCACAAACGCCCGTGAGTCTGGGGCCGCCATCTTAGGAAAAGGCAGCTGCCGGGCGGCTAGGCCCTCCCCTCTCTCCTTCGCGTACAGTCCACAGGCTACTCGCCCGAAGGTCTCCCGTAGCGGGGGGGCCCCTCGGCCGCGGGATCCGTGCCGGCCCTTCCCCCCCGGGCCTCGCGGCAGGCGTGGACTTCTGCCCAGGCCCCTGAATGTTCCAGTGAAGAGGTTCCATGAGACGGGGGCAAAGGGCGGGAGTAACTGACGGGAAGGTCGCCCGGTGCCTCGTCACGTGATCGGTGCCGGCCGGATTCCCAGGGACCTCCCTCCGGGAGCCGGGCGACCCTCTCTGATCCCGCCTACAGCTACCGCCATAAGCGAGGCCTGAGGCGATGGGGGTCCGTCCTCGGGTGCGGGGAGGGGCGTAGTGGGGTCCTGCTGGAGGACCAGGACTTCGGGTCTTTCCCCTAAACCCTCCTGCCCCTTCCCTGTCAGCGAGCCGCCTCATTATCCTAAAGGACCTGGGAGGTCCCGGTAGGCTGACTTCTTCCCCCGGGCAGCAAGAACACGTGGGCATCCCCGTCCTAGCCGTCCGTTTGGCATCACGTAATCCTTTAAGTCAAACTAGCGGGTCTGTCTCGTGCTGCTGACAGACAACGCCACAAAGGGGTCTTCCAGCCCTTTCTTTGGCAGGGGCCTGGGGGGATTCATGCCTGCTTGGGCTGCCCACAAGTAAACTGGGACTTTGTTCACGTAGGAGACAACCAGAAATTTTGAACGCTGTCCAGAGCAATAATCTCCTCCTCCCTGTGACAAAGTAATGGGGTCTGGCAGATAGTTAAAAGGCCCACCTGGAGATGAATCGAAACTGATTGAGTTGGGCAGCTAGGTGGCCACAGTGGATAAAGCACGGGCCCTGGATTCAGGAGGACCTGAGTTCAAATCCAGCCTCAGACACTTGACACTTACTAGCTGTGTGACCCTGGGCAAGTCACTTAACTCTTATTGCCCTGCAAAAAAATAATAATAATAATAATGATGATAAACTGATTGAATTAACTCTAGGCTAGATGTGCCTTTTCTAAACTTTCTGAAAGTGAGAGTGATTGACTGCTGATTAGCCTTCAAGTTTACTAGATTGTATGTAAGCCCATCTGGCTAGCCCTTAAGAAGTTATTCCTAAAAAAAAAAAAAAAAAAGAAGAAGAAGAAGAAGAGGCAGCTAGGTGGCGCAATGGATAGAGCACCAGCCCTGGAGTCAAGAGTACCTGAGCTCAAATCCAGCCTCAGACACTTAACACTTACTAGCTGTGTGACCCTGGGCAAGTCACTTAACCCCAATTGCCACACTAAAAAAAAAAAAGAAGGTATTCTACTCAGAAGCTAAACCTTCAAGTCCAGCTAACCAATGTTGAATTTCATTGTTTTTTATTCTTCCATGTGTATTTTTTGTTCTTCTAAATTGTTTTGTTTTTCCAACTGATTATTTCCTTGGTCAGTTCATTACCATGACAAGTGTAAATTAATTCTAGAAGTACTATTTTTTACTAAGCTTAAAAAAGTTATTATTTGGAATTATTGCACATTGTATATCATATTCTGAGTCAAAGAAAATTCACATTTTTTGTGATCATTATTGTCCTCAATTTTAAATCCATATGAGACTTGGATTATGGGAATTTACCATTTAAGACACCCATGAGAGGACTACCACATCCCCGAGGCTCCCAACCTCCCAGTCACCCTGAGCTCCTTGCCCCCAGATCCAATAAGGTGCCAAGGGCTGTCAATCTCACCTCTGTAGACCGCATCTCTGCAGCATCTCTCTAATCTGCCCCCCACCCTGGTGCATTATTGCAGTGCCTGCTGGGGAGGGTGATGCTCCAACTTCTGCCCAGCCACCAGTGATCTTCCTAAAGCACAGGACTGATGCCTGCCTTCTGGATAAACTCCAGGGCTCTGAGGCCTTTCACCTCCAGATCCAATATAAAATGTTCTGTTTGGCATCCAAAGCCCCCTCCTACCTTTCCAGTCTTCTTGGCACTTACTCCCCAACATGACAATGGCCTCCTGACTGTTCCATAAACAGGACCCTCCATCTCTGGGCCCCGGCCAGGTCCCTCTCTCTGGCCGTTCCTCGGGCCTGCAATGTTCTTCTACTCCCAACTAGAACCCTACCTTGTACAATAAGCATTCCCAACCCCACCCCCCAATTCTGGTGCCTTTTTTCTGTTAATTCCTTCCTGGGTATCCTGCAGATGTGATGACATATTGTCTCCCCAAGAGACTGTGAGCTCCTTGAAGAAGGGGTGTCTTTTGCCTTTCCTTGTGTCCTTACCACTTAGCACAGTGGCTGGCACGTAGTAGGTGCTTAATAAACATCTAGTGCTTGATTGCTGTTAGGATGGGAAAAGGAACAAGTCCTGGCAGTGACTGGATAGGTGGGTATCTCTCCCATAAATCTCTCTCCACTCCAATCCACCCTCCACTCAGCCACCAAAGTGATTTTCCTAAACTGCCAATCTGACCATGTCACTCCTCTACTTGGTATACTCCAGCAGTTAATAAATGCATCATAAATGCACTGACCGACAGGATCCCCATACCACATGCAAGGACGTGCTTGCGGTAAAGACACTATTGTGATGAATGGCTTGCCACGATTTGTTTTAGAAAGCCAGCCAGCCCGTTGTCCTTTCTCCACTAGCACCGGCCCCAGATCCCTTCTCCTTGGTCTAGTAGAAAGAAAGGCAGCGCCCAGGAGGTCACAGCCTACTTACTCATCTGTGCCCCTTGGTGCAGGGATGATATTGGGAAGCCACCTTTCTTCAGGCAGGACTGTGTCCACACTTGTCCTCACTGTCATGGACTCTTTGGGTGCTCTTTCGTTCCTGGGCTGAGAGATGACAGCTTTTCACGTTCCTAGATGAGACTTCAAACCCTCAGATCGCCTGGCAAACCCTCTGGTCCCTGGGGACTTTTCTGATGGGTGTTGGGGGAACTTCTCCATGAAGCAGGAAACCTGGGAAGCCCCTTGGTTGCTGATTCCCTCCATTAGCCCTCAGTGGCACTGGCAATCCCTTCCCCTGCCCCCAGCTGTCGCAGGCCCCCCCAGACCTTCCTCTGCTCCCTGACACTCCAAGGGTTCTGTGGCTCAGCTGCACTCCCCTGCAAAGGACATGAAGCACTAGCATTTATATGGTGCTTTGAGGTTTACAAAGCACATGTGTGTGTGTATGTAGGTTATCCTCCCATTTTATTCTTATGAAAACCATGGGAGGTTAGTGCTATCACTATCCCTACTCTACAGCTGGTAAGTGTCAGAGAAAGATCCTGAACTCAGGACTCCAGACCCAGGCTTAAGAGGTTCCAGACCAAGGAGGAAGCACAGCGGGTACTATGGGAATATTCCTTCTAATGTCACACACCCAACACACAAGTAGTGGGACGGCTTCCGTGGGAAGCCGTCAGAAAAGGGGGAGCTCCCTTAACTCAGGAGGTTTCTCCCTCCCTGTGGCAGAGTCAGCCTTTCTGCAGTTCTCCCCTCGCCGCAACACCGAGCAGAGCCGCCCCACTGCAAGATGGCCAGACGGGCTTTCTCATTCCCCTCTGGGCTGTGCTATGGGCCTCTGCCCAGGATGGCCCCCAAATCTGGAGTGCACTGCCCACCTCTGTAGCCAGGAGTGCCTGAAGCTGCCCAGGACAGAGGGAGTGCTCCGTGCCCACTGAGAGCGTGAGGGAGGCCTAGAACTGGGCAGACAGGCCTTGGCCCAGAGGACCCTGCGTAGTCGTGTGTCTCACAGGCATCTATTCCGGAGGGGCAGCGCAAAGTCGGGGCTCCTGTGCACAGTCCAGGGCTCTCTGGTCACTGAGGGAAGTGGCTGGCGGACCGACCGCTTCAGCTCCTGAAAATACTCAGCCCTGCTCATTGTCCTCCTCCCCTGGCCCAGGCAATGCCCAGGTATACAAATGAGTGTAGGTCTGCCTTCCTATCGCCCCACGGTCACCTCCCGCTACTGCCCAGGGAAACAACACCCAGTCAAGTTTGGCTTTCCAAAAACGAAAACCTTCACCCCAAGGATGAAGGGGGCCATTCAGCGAGGCCTAGACAGCGTCATTGGCTTTCAAAAGAGAGGGGCCACGGACCTCAGGGGGCATCGCCTCCCATTCTCTCCTCCCAGGCCTTCTGGGCAGACAGGACTAGAAGTTCTCCCTGGGTCACAGCCTCGGTCATGGGAGGGAAGGGGGATAAGAAATCTCTGCAAGGAAGCAGAGACAGCAGCCCCCCTGCAGCAGTGGGATGAGGCTTCAGATGGAAGGAAGAGCTGAGGGTAGGGCAGGTTGGGGGGTCTCTGGATCCCAGGTTCCCCACTTGAGGGTGGGGATAATTATCTCTACCCATATCCCAGGACTGTTCAGGAGACTAAGACAAAAAAGCAGGGTTTCAGATGGGGATACCCACCATAGGCTCCCACCCACCAGCTCCCCCTCTGGGTGACCTTGAACCCTCAGACCTTGCTGCCTACCTGCCTCCCTAGGCCTCTGAGAAGAGACTGGGAAGCTGACCAGCAATGGTCCATCGGGGGTGGGTTAAATCCTTTCCAGCAGGGGGCAGCTAGGTGGCACAGTGGATAAAGCACTGGCCCTGGATTCAGGAGGACCTGAGTTCAAATCCAGCCTCAGACACTTGACACTTACTAGCTGTGTGACCCTGGGCAAGTCACTTAACCCCCATTGCCCAGCAAAAAAAAAAAAAAATCCTTTGCAGCCCTGCTGGGTGAGGGACATCTGAAGAGGGCTGCATGCCCATGCCACTTAGCTGGGCACCATGCTGTAGTTCTGGTTATTGCGGTGAAGGTCAGGCTGTGTTCTTGCCGCCCCCCCCCCCCCCCCCCGCCCAAGGCTGTGCCTGAGCCGGTCGGAAGAAGTGTTGAAGTTGCCCTCCATGCTCAGGACCCAGAAGAGCTGTGCCCCACAAGCACAGAGCGGGCAGCAGGCCGCATGAACAAATGCTCAGAAGCACTAATCATTGCTGAAGAACAGGAAGTCTTAGGAGAAACGCGAGACCACAAAGGCCCAGGCTAGGCCTACTTCCCTGCTGCCTACTGAAAGCCAGGGATGGAGGAGGGGTCCAAGAAGGTGGTGTCTGGGCTTCGGGACCATCCCAGGCCAGGGATGGAACGCCCCTCACCCGGGCAGGGGGGTGGGGGGCTCTGAGGTCATTCTGGCCAGAGAAGAGGGGGGCTGACGTACCAAGGCGGGGCCAGACGGGACAATGATGGGCCAGCGGGATGGATGGGGAGGAGGCCCTGCATCCCAAAGTCTGGGAATGACACCTGGACTTCCATGGGGAAGCACGGTGGAGGTGGAGACCTCTGGGTCCTGGAGTCTGAGACAGAAGATTGGGGGGGGGGCCCTTCCTGATGTGCTTCCCAAGTCTGAGAAGAGCTGATCTCAAGCATCTCAAAGCACCCCAAGAAAGATTAGGGGAAGTCACCATGTGCGGGCCTATTGTGCTCCAGATGGGGAAACAGGGTCCCGTCACCTCAGGCCTCCACCCTCCAGCTGTCTCGGGGGCCCGGCAGCCTAACTTCGCCCGCACTTCACTCGTTCCTTTACATGTCCCTCCCTTTCTCTCTTTTAGTTGGAACAGTGCAGAGTGCCAGGCTGGAGTCCCTGAAGCCCTGACTTCAAATCGGGCTGGCTGTGGGACCTTGGGTAAGTCGTGTGTGGGCTGCCTCGGTTTTCTCATCCGTAAAATGGAAATGATAACAAGGTCCAAAGCGTTTGGCACGTAGCAGGAGTTTATGAAATGCCGGTTCCCCTGCCTCCTTTATTCCTCATTCTTTCATTCCCTCTTTCATTTACTCGCTCAGCCATCTCTCTCATTCATTCCTAAAGGAGGGGGGAGGTCACGTTCCTCACAGAGTGCGCCAGGAAAGGGGGGGAGGCTAATCACGCAGACCCTCCCGTCTGTGGAGACTATGGGGGGGGGAGGGGAGGGGGAGCCTAAGTAGTCCCCAGGAAGGAAGCGAGACAAGGCCCTGGTGGGTCTGGGGCCGAGGACGCGACTAAGGAGAGAAATTTCTCTTGATTTCATTTCTCCTACTAGGACCAATTTGGATCCAGAATTAGGTCCAGAATGACAATTCGCACCCATGTGATTGCTAATAATTCGCTATTCTTGTATGAATAACTGCCTAGGGCAGATCATTAACAAGGTGATGAATGAACAGGTCTGCAGCAGAGCAGGGTGAGCTGTAAGGGAAGGCTCTAGGAATAGAATGAATGTGCTTGGCCTCAAAGAAAAGGTGAGAAAAAGTACCTCTTTCCCTTTGTGAGGGAAGGGAGTGGGGGGCTAAGGGGTGGAACACTACAGACATTGCCCCACTGGGGTGGGGATGTATTCAGAAGTAAAGTTGATGGAAAAATCACTCATATTAAGAAAAGCATTTTTAAAGGCAGGTTCTCTCCTGGCTAACCTTGCTTTTAGATTTTTTTTTTTTTGGTGAGGCAATTTGGGGTTAAGTGACTTGCCCAGGGTCACGCAGCTAGTAAGTGTCAAGTGTCTGAGGCCAGATTTGAACTCAGGTCCTCCTGGATCCAGGGCTGGTGCTTTATCTATTTCTCCACCTAGCTGTTCCCTCTAACCTTGCTTTTAGAAAGGGTGACTAAGCTGACAGATCAGAGAAATATCATTTTTCTAGATTTTAACAAAACTTTCTGAAAGCAGTTTGTGCTATTCATGTGCATAAGACAGAGAAATAGGGACTTGACAATGAAGCTAGATGGCCTAGTGGTTAGAGCGCTGGCCTAAGAGGGGGCCAGGAAAACCTAGGTTCAAATGCAACCTCATGCGCTTACTGGCCCGTGTGGCCCTGGACATTTCACTTCTGCTCAGTTTCCTCAGTTGTAGAGTGGGGACCATAATGGCGCCTGCCTTGCAGGGTTGTTGTAGTGGTCAAAGTACGTAACAACTTAGTACAGTGCCTGGCACATAGTAGATGCTTAATCAATGCTTCTTCCCTTCCAAGTCTGGGGGTGTGTGACTGAGAGAAGGGAAGACTCAGGGGCGGGGATTAGACACGCACAAATGGAGGAAAAGGAAGTGCATTAACTGCCTATGGCTTGCCAGGCCCTGTGCTAAGCATTTTACAAATACGATCTCATTCGATCCCCGAGACCACCCTGGGAGCTAGGAGCTGGTATTATCCCATTTTACAGTTGAGGAACCTGAGGCAGACAGAAGGTACATGACTTGCTCAGGGTCACACACATATAAGAAGTACCTAAGGCTGAATTTGAACTCAAGTCTTCCTGAATCCAGGTCCAGTGCTCTACCTACTGTGCTATTTTCTGGCTTGTCATGTCAGGTGCAAGCACTTGAGGTGCAGATTGAGCCATCACCCAAGTAGTACCCCATGGATGGGAGATACTGAGGCTTAGGAATGACGTGTGGCACCTCCTGAAACCGGTGCATAAATAGGTGATAAATTGATGGCAGATTCCTAGACACTGATACATTTAAAGATAGATGATGGATTTGTAGGCGATAAGTTGATGTCAGTCTTATCCACTCAGTCTCTGTCTCTCGTTTCTGACCCCTTTTCTCCACTGCCACAAGATGAGCAGTGGAACCTCAGACTCCTGTTTGGTCTCTCTGCTTCTAGCCCTCCTCAGAGCCACCAAAATAACCTTTCGCAGGCACAAACCAGACCATGTCCAGCTTTGTATGTCCCAAAGCCCCTTGGACGGCTCCTCTCTGCCTCTTTCCATTCACCGGGAGCCTCCTCTGGGAAGCTCTCCTTGTTGTTCATCAGTTGTTTGTGCTCTCTCTCCTGCCTCCATTGTTCTTCTGCTCTATTTTTCTTCCTCCCACTATACAGGTAAGCTCCTTGAAGGTAGGGACTTTATCTTTGCCTTGTACAGCTTAGCATCTGGAGATTGGAGAAGTGCTTGGTTTTTTTTGGTTTTTTTTTAGTGAGGCAATTGGGGTTAAGTGACTTGCCCAGGGTCACACAGCTACTAAGTGTTAAGTGTCTGAGGCCGGATTTGAACTCAGGTACTCCTGACTCCAGGGCCGGTGCTCTATCCATTGCGCCACCTAGCTGCCCCTGAAGTGCTTGTTAAGGAGCCAGGCTAAGGCAGGTACTGGCCATGGTGCTGAGATCAGCCATGCCGCCCAATGGGAACTCAGGGAGGGTGTGGCCATTCAGCACTTGGCTGCCAGGAGACTGAGTCAGGAAAAGGACTTCCCTATTTCACAGATGCTGAAACTGAGGCAGGAGACCTATTGAGCAGTGAGGGAAGGAGGCACCCCTAGGACCTGCACAGCCTCAGCCCCTCCACTGTCCAGCTCCCCCAATCTCTTTCTTCATAGGGAGTGGCAGGGTCAGGGTGGGAGGGAGCTGAGCAAACCTGTCATTCGTCAGTAAGTCAATAAGTATTTATTAACAGCCCACTATGTGCCAGGCACTGTGCTAAGTAAGTACTGGAGATACAAAGAAAGAAGGCAAAAGACAGTCCCTGCCCCAAGGATCTCCCAGTCTCATGAGGGAAGAGGGGCAAACAGATACAAATAAGATACAGGCTAAATGGGAGATGATTAAGAGAGGGAGGGAAGGCACTAGAATTAAGAGAGAATGGGAATGGCTTCCTGTACAAGGTAAGATTTTAGCTGGAAACCAGGGGAGCCAAGAGACAGAGATGAAGGGGAAGAGTGTTCTAGGTATGAGGGGAAGAGTGTTTGTTCTAGATGTGAGGGACAGCCAGCTCAAGAAAATGTCTGGAGTCTTGACATGAAGTGTCTTATGTGATGAGTTACAGCATAAAGGCCAATGTGGCTGGATTAAAGTGTGTGGGTGTGGGTGGGGGGGGTGGAGTTCAAAGTAGAAAGTATCAGAAGACTGGAAAGGTTGGGGTAGCTGTTAGATCATGAAGGGCTTTCAATGCCAAGCAGAGGATTTTGTGTTTGATCTATGGAAGTGATAGGGAGCTACGTTATAGAATAAGGGAGTGACAGGATTACTCCTGTGCTTTAGGAAAATCCCTTTGGTGACTGGATGGAGGGTGTGCCAGCGTGAAGAGAGACTTGAGGCAGGCAGGACTGCCATCTGCCCCCCTAGCTATTGCTACTAGTGATGAAACATCTACTTCTGCTTCACTGACTACACTAAAGCCTTTGGCTATATAGATCAAGAGTGATGCAAGTCCTCAAAGAGATGGGAGTATCGGATCAGCCTACTTTCTTTTGAGGAACCTGTATTCGGGCCAAGAAACAACAGTTAGAGTTGAACATAGAACAACTGATAGGTTTAAGGTTGGAAAAGGCGTATGACCAGGTTGCATGTTGTCACTTTATTGATTTAACTTATATGCAGTGTAATCCTTTGGAATGCCAGCCTGGACCAATCAGAAACTGAAATTACCATTGCTGGGAGAAATAGCGGCAATCTCAGATATGAAGAGGACACCACTCTGGTGGCAGAAGGGGACAAATGGAGAAGGCTCAATGAGGCTCAGAGGACCAAAGAGAAAAATGTAAAAGCTGGCCTGAAGCTTAAGATAAAAAACAACTCAGATCTTGGCAAGTGATCTCACCACTTCCTGGCAAAGAAGAAATGGAAGAAGAAATGGAAGCAGTGTCAGATTTTCTATTCTTAGGCTCAAAAATCCCTGCAGATGATAACTAGTTATGTAGGCTCCTTGGAAGGAAGTCTATGGCACATGAAAATGCAGAGACGTCACCTTCTTGACCTGCCATATGGTCAAAACTATGGTTTTTCCAGTAGAGAGCTGAACTATGAAGAAAGCTGAGCACCACAGAATTTGTTATGGGCCCAGAGCACCCCAGAAGTTCTCTGGGGACACATCAAAGAACCTTCTCCTTGAGAAGCTAAACCAAAGGACAGACACACCTAAAGAGATAAATGGAACCAGATTGGACTGAGCTTGCTTCGGGACCTCCACCCTTCATTCTAGTCTCCCTCAACCCTGGGGAGATAAGATTAGGTGTGGCTGCTTCCTTTGTGTCCTGAGGAGAGAGATGGCTTGAGAGATCTGCAGCCACCCCTCACCCAACTCCTCCAGCCACCACAAGTGGGGGATGGTCCTCCCTCACTAAGGGAACTTTCCACAGTCAGATGGTCACCCCAATCAGTTCTCTATAAAAGTATCTGCCTGTCTCCTGCTCGAAGAGATTGGTATCTCAGAGCCACTCTCTGTGCCATGCCTTTCTCCCCATGAGAAGTCCAAGGATTTCTTTCATGGTTTCCCTTCCTTTCCCCTGCCCTAAATAAATTCCTATCTTATTCTAATTGCTTTTGTGTGCAAAGAGGGTGTAATTCTTTAAAGAGGAATTACCAAGGACCGCAAACCCCTAACCCCTACTCCTACCCCTACCACTAACCCCTATCCCTTTCCCTAACCCTCTACCCCATTTTCCCCATGACAAATTTTTGCTTTTGAGGAGTCCAGGGTGACTCCTAGGTTGTGAGCCTGGGGGATCAGGAGGATGGGGCTGCCCTCCACCATAACAGGGAAGGCAGGAGTGGGGAGAGTTTAGGGAGAAAGAGTATGAGGTGAGATTTGGACATGTTGAGTTTAAGATGTCTGCTGGACATCCAATGGGAGATGTCCGAAAAGCAGTAGGAGATGTGAGAGTGGAGGTCAGCAGAGAGCCTGGGGCAAGAACAGTAGATTTGAGAATCATCAGCATAAAGATGGTCATTCAAACCATCCCCAAGTCAAGTCCCCATGTCCATCTGCCTGGCCGGTGTTTGGAGTGAGATGTCCTGTAGGCATGTCCAGGTAAGTGTGTCCAAGACCGTACAACTTATCTTTTCCTACAAATCCTCCCCATACCTCCCTGTCCTGTTACTGGATGTAACTCATCATCTTCTTTTCCTAACCCTTGAACCCTTTACATCCAGTCAGTTGCCAGATCTTGTCATTTAATAGCCTGTTGACTGTTAATCCTATTCACAAGCATGTCAAGGTGGGACCCCATAATGTCACGATGTGGGATAGATTTAGGGTCAAACTGATCCTGAGGGGCTGCTAGGTGGTGCAGTGGATAAAGCACTGGCCCTGGAGTCAGGAGTACCTGAGTTCAAATCTGGCCTCAGACACTTAACACTTACAAGCTGTGTGACCCTGGGCAAGTCACTTAACCCCAATTGCCTCACTAAAAAAAAAAAAAAACAACCCCAAAAAACTGATCCTGAGTTGTTCCAACTCAGTGACTCAGCTTCCCAAGTTTTATTGCAATACTGTGAGTGATCACAGGGAGAGCACTATTGAGGTATCTCCCCAATAGGGAAAGGAAAGACAGTTCTATTTATAGTCTGGATAAAATGATTATCAGTTTCATTATAATATTCTCCACCTTTGGGAGGTACAGGGGAGGGCTTATCCTAATTTGGAGTTCCTGGAGTCCTAAGCCAACCCCCAGGCGGGAACCTTTTTCAGTGGAGGTGTGTTTTGGGGGTTTACAGGTCCTAAGGCGAATCTGGGGACAAATTTGGCCTTTTCTGCCCATGTCTCTTTCTCATTCCCATGGCTAGTTTCAAAATATAATCACTTTTCTTTATAATTTCTATAGCCTTGTCGTTTTAGTCCAAGGTCATCATGGTCTCTCTACCTCTGTTCCCGTTATGGACACTGATTTCTGTGGGTACAAAAACCTAGTACAAATTATCCATTAACTGGGATCTGACTCCCTTTTAGAGCTAATATCTGAATTAGAGCTTGGGTCTTGGGTTTTTCTTTCTTTGGGGGGGGGGCGCGGTTCTATTAACCCTTTTTTCCTCCTACATCAAGAGCCACTCCCTAATTGTTAAATAATGAGATGAACAAGCAGTTGTCAGAAGCAGAAACCCACACTTTCAAGAATCACATGAAAAAATGCTCCAAATCACTAGTGAGGAGAGAAATACTAACTAAAACAATATGTAAGAAAAGGAAAAACTGGACAGAAGCTGGAGGGAATGTAGTGAACAGGGACAGTCATGCATTGTTGGTGGAGCTGAGAATGGGTCCATCATAGAACAATGGGCAACAGTGCCCAGCAGCGCCTCTACTCTGCCAGGAAGATGAGAGGAAGAAAAAGGATGTCCACTGTGGAGAGAAGCCTTTTAGTGGTGGCAAAGAATTGGACCCGAAGGGGATGCCGGTGGAGGAAAAGGAGCAGGGGATGCTCTTTGGCTGTCTGGCCGGCCTGCCGGGAAGGAGGGGGAGGGGGCTCCACTTCTCGGTTTTCTGAATTGTTCACAAGGGCCGAGCTAAGGGATGTCTGGAGGAACCAACAAGAGCCTCTGTTTGGAAGAAAGTCCTGAGTGTCTTGAGGTCAGAGGCCCCGGGCCTCGCTGACCTCTCCCAGGTGAACTACAGCGGCTGCCGAGGGCGGCGGTCCTTGGGAGGAGAAGCAGAAGCCCGAAGCTGGGCTGGGGAGGCCCTGCCAAGCATCTATTAAGCGCCTGCTGTGTGCCCGGGCCCAGAGCCTCACCGACACCCTGGGAGGGAGGGGCGGCTACAGTCCCATTTTACAGAGGGGGAAACCGAGGCTACCAATCTCTTAACCAGCATCTAGGGGCCAGGCCGAGGCCCCGAACCTAGCCCGCAATCTGAGGACGGACTTGAGCCCGGGTCTCTCCCGAGGGCGAAGCGGGCTCAGACACCCTTGGGTGGATAGGGCCGGTGGCGGCGGCAGGAAAAGGTGGGCGCGCCTCGTCTTCCCAGAAGCCCCCGCACTAGGCCTGGGGAATCCAAGGCGTTCGGTCCTCCCGGCGGCCCAGAGCGGCCCAGGCTGGAGGGGAGAGGGGAGGAGGAGGCGGGAGCCGGAAGCGACGTCACCTGGAGGCGGGGCGCAGCGGAGCGACCTCCGGGCGGCGCGGGAGAGGAAAAGCGGGGCGGGGCGGGGCGGGGCGGGGGCGGGGGAGGGGTCGGAGGTCCCTTCGCGTCTCGGTCCCCGCGGGTGCCTCTGGCCCCGCCCCCGCCCCGCCCCGATCCCCGCCCCCTCTCCGCCCTTCTCCGCGTCCGCCAGGGGCAGCATGTCCGCGGGGCCCCGGGATGCCCCCGGCCGGCCCGGCCCCGAGGCCCGCCGCCGGCGCTTCCGGGCCTTCCGCTACGAGGAGGCGGCGGGCCCCCGCGAGGCGCTGGGGCTGCTGCGGGCGCTCTGCCGGGACTGGCTGCGGCCCGAGGTCCACACCAAGGAGCAGATGCTGGAGCTGCTGGTGCTGGAGCAGTTCGTGAGCGCCCTGCCCGCCGACATCCAGGCCTGGGTGCGGGGCCGCCGGCCCGAGAGCGGGGAGGAGGCCGTGCGCCTGCTGGAGGGGCTGCGGCCCGGGGCCCAGGTGCGGGGGGGGGGGGTCGGGGGGGGAGGGGTCCGGGGAGGGAGGGGGTGATGGAGGGGAGGGGTCCGGGGACGGGGGGAGTGATGGGGGGGAGGGGCCCGGGGGCGGGGGAGGGGGGGGCTGATGCTGGAAGGGGAGGGGCCCAGCTGGGGGGTATGGTGGGGGAGGGGCTGGGGGCGGGGTGGAGTCCACCCTCTGCCGCCTTGGGGACCCCCGCCTCACATCCCTGCTCCTTTGGCTCCAGGTGCTGCAGGCAGAGGAGGCCCCTGAGGCGCTCCAGCCAGACCCCAGGGTCAGCGGGAAGGGTCTGGAAGCCCCCAGGCCGCTGGGCCATCTCCTCGGATGCCCACCAGGTACTTATGTCACTCCCTGCCTTTGGCCAGTCAGTCGGGAGCCCCAGCCTCCCCTGCTCCTTCCCAGAGCACCTACTGTGCGCCAGGGACTGTGCCAAGTGCTTTAGAGTTGAGGAAACTGAGGCAGAACAGTGATTGGCTCAGGGTTACATGGCTAGAAGTACCCGAGGCTGGATTGGAACTCAGGTCTTCTTGATATGGGGCTCAGCACTCTGGGTACTGCCTCATAGTAGGTGCTTAACCGAGGATTGACTGACTGACAGACGGTCCTGTAGATGCCCAGTGCAGACCCTCCTCGCCAGACCTCTCCTGCAGCTGGCTCATGCAAACTTTGAGGTCCCCTGGGACCCCAGCCCCATCTTCTTGGGGCCGACACCCAGGCCTCACTCCTCCTGGATTGAAGGTTCGGCGTGCATCCTTCTCCAGTTTCATCTCATTTGATTCAGACCAATGCTGTGTCTCCCATGATCCTTTAGGATCCTGGTGGTCATCCATGTCAGGGAGAAAGCAGACTCCTGGGGGGCCACCCCCCGCAGACCTTGGACATCTTGGCACCAGATCTGTCAATTGCTCATGCCTGGCTGCTCATGCCCTGCCCCACGCTCCCTGCCCCTCATCCTGTACCTCTGGTCGGTGTGTCTCCCCAGGCCAGACTGGAGGCTCACCAGCACAGGGATGTCTGGCTTCTCTGCAGGCCCCCACTGACCAGCTTGGGTGTGGTCAGACAGGCACAGCAGCCCTCTCTGCACCCCCTGGCCTGTGAGGCAGCCAGATGCAGGGGTCCTGGGAACAAAGCGGGTGCTTCCCAGGGGCCACCCTCCCCATCCAAGGGCTCTTGGCCGGCCTCAGAGACAGCGGGTCAGCAGCGAACGCTGGGGGCTGTGAGGAAGAGCAGGCCCCACCCATCACCCTTCTTGAGATCATTTGTTTTTTTTTTTTTCTTTTTTTTTTGCAGGGCAATGAGGGTTAAGTGACTTGCCCAGGGTCACACAGCTAGTAAGTGTCAAGTGTCTGAGGCTGGCTTTGAACTCAGGTCCTCCTGAATCCAGGGCCAGTGCTTTATCCACTGCGCCACCTAGCTGCCCCCACCCATCACCCTTCTTGTCCCCAGCCACACTTGGCAGGGAGCGCTCTCTGGGAGGGTGCGGCCGGTTCTTTCAGGACCCCTGGGTCTGGGTCACCAAGGCCCAGCCCCTCCTCCTGCTGCCGCATGAGAGCCTTTCTCAGGCCTGGCTCCAGGGAGCCCATTGCCCATGTGTGTCAGGGTGAGGCCACCCGTTACTGCTACCCTCCACCCCAGGCTTAGGTCCTCCTTGGACCACCAAGACCCCCGGCTCCTCAGCCTTCCTTGGGAACCTCTCCTGACACCGTTTCTGCTGACTGTGCCAAGCTCTCTGCCCAGCTTGGCATCCCTCTTCTCCCACTGCATCCACAGCTGTTCCTTCACACAGTCGCATCTCTCTTTTCTTTCTGCCTTGAGAATGTCTCTCTTCCCTTTGGGGCCAACTTCTCCTGGTGCACAGTGGCATCCCACCCCTTCCTCAGAGCCCAAGCCCAGGGGGCTTCCCTCCCCTAGCAAGGGCAGAGTCACTCCCCACCCCCCCACCCCCGGAGTCCCAACATTTCTATCCCAGTAACCAATTCCTCCTTTCCTTTCTTTTTTTGTTTGTTTTTGGGGGTTTTTTTGCGAGTCAATGAGGGTTAAGTGACTTGCCCAAGGTCACACAGCTAGTAAGTGTCAAGTGTCTGAGGTAGGTCAGATTTGAACTCAGGACCTCCTGAATCCAGGGCCCGTGCTTTATCCACTGCACCACCTAGCTGCCCCTTGTTGGTTCTTCTACCAAGAAATCACTGCTCTGTTTTTGGCAGAGAGAGTTGGGGGAAAGGGGGACAGAAGGAAGGAGGCTTGGGAAAGAAGAAAGAGATGGATGAGGGGGAAAAGGGGGGGAGAGGGAAGGGGAGAGAGAAGGGAGAGAAAGATGGGGAGGGGGAAGGGAGAGGAGAGAGATGAGGGGAAAGGGGGAGAGGAGTGAGAAACAATGGGGCAGCTTGGTGGCACAGTGGATAAAGCACTGACCCTGGATTCAGGAGGACCTGAGTTCAAATTTGGCTTCAGACACTTGACATTCACTAGCTGTGTGACCCTGGGCAAGTCACTTAATCCTCATTGCCCAGCCAAAAGAAAAAGGGGGGGGACTTCTGATTAAGGGGCAGCTAGGTGGCACAGTGGATCGAGCACTGGCTATAGAGTCAGGAGGACCTGAGTTCAAATCTGGCCTCAGACATGTAACACTTACTAGCTATGTGACCCTGGGCAAGTCACTTAACCGTCATTGCCCTGCAAAAAAAAGTAGTGTAGTGAATAGAGCACCGGCCCTGGAGTCAGGAGGACCTGAGTTCAAATCCAGCCTCAGACACTTAACACTTACTAGTTGTGTGACCCAGGGCAAGTCACTTAACCCCAACTGCCTCACCAAAAAAAAAAAAGCCGGTCACTTCTTTCCCCTCCTCGCACCATTCCCCAGATGGAGTCTCTTCTCTCAGGGCATAGCTTTCCCCTTCTCAGCCCACCCCAGGCCAGAGTCCCATCACAGCTTCTGGTCATGAGATGCTCAGTTCTGCTCCCTCATCACCTAAATTTGGTCATTTGTATTCAGATAGGAGAAGCCTGGAGTTTTGTTGCTTGTGCCTCTTTTGGGATGTGGTTCCTGTCTACTTGTGGGTGTCTCTGCTGCTGTCCACCCTCCGTGGTTACTACATCATATACTCTAGTGGCCTTTTTTCTTTAAGAAGGGATGTTAGAAGTGAAAATCGGCTCCTCTGGCAAATACCAGAAGTGTTGGTGAAGTGCCTACTGTGTGCCAAAGACCAAGGAGGCAGCAGGCCTCACTCCTGGACCCCCAGGTCCTATGTACATATCAACACCAAAAAGGGGACACAAGCAGGGAGGGGTTAGGAAAGACCACAGTGAAGGTGGTGCCTTGGACCAAGAAAGGGATGCTGGGAGGAATTCATGTGCTGTGTGAGGCCTGGCCAGGAACCTGTCCTCCCCGTTGTGATGTTGGAAAAACTGCTTCCCCCATTTCCTTGTGAGGCCTTTCTTTGGCAAAACTTAGCCCTCAGCAGCCAGGAGCTATTGGTTAGGCAGCCTGCTCTTGATCTTTTTTTTTTTTTTTTTTTGGTGGGGCAGTGAGGGTTAAGTCACTTGCCCAGAGTCACACAGCTAGTGTCAAGTGTCTGAGGCCAGATTTGAACTCAGGTCCTCCTGAATTCAGGGCCGGTGCTTTATCCACTGCACCACCTAGCTGCCCCCAGGCAGCCCGCTCTTAACACGCCAGCAGGGATAATTGTACTAAACTGCCTTTAATACAGATTTTCTCCTGTCTGGGAAAGGAGTCTCACAGGGTGGGTGTCACTTGCCATTCCCACGTATACTGGGGCTCCACCTTGTCACCTAACCTCCTTTTGATTCCCAGGAGCCCCAGGCCCAGTCTAGGTGTAGACATGCCCTGAGTGAGAGTCCTCCCTCCTGATCTGTAAGGCTGTGGCTGATGAAAAATGCTGCCCCAAACTGAGGAGAGAGCTGGGGCTTAGTGCTACGCCCACCTCATGTGGCCATGACCAGGATGTTCTGGTTTCACAGGTTACTTGGAAATACTGACCCCGAAGAGATTAAGGAGACCTGGCAGGGACACAGGCAAGGGCTCTCCTAACCTCGCTCTGTCTGGGATGACTGGAGTTGATGTGTTTGCAGGAAGTGGGGTGGCCCAGGGGGCCAAGGAGAAGGAGACAGTTGGCAGATGGCTAGCTGGTGGTCATCACCCCCTCCCAGTAGGCCTTGCCCATCAGGCGAGTGTTGGACACAGCCTCACCAGCTCAGGCCATTGTAGGGTTCGTTAATAGTACTGTGGGATGGAGAGAGCCCCATTCTGCTCTGATCTCTGCTGTTCACTCCACTGACTTCAGTGGCCTTTGGATTAGCCTCCCTCTCCTGCTCCTTTGCTTCCTGCAGGCCATTGGGTCAGCTCTGGGTTGAGTTCTCAGATGCCTCTGAGCCTCTGTGTCCACACTTGTACAATGGGTATATTCCTGCTTGCTCTAGCCATAATCTTCTACAGCTCCAAAATCCTGCATTCCCATCCCACTGTTGGGAAGAAAGCAAAAGCAAGTCATTATGTTGTCTTTTAAATCTCATTTCCAGTTTCCAAATCTGATGTGATCACCAGTCTGGAAGAAGGGGACAAGCTGGGGACTCTGGACCCACCTCGAAACAGGAGTACAGGTGGGTGAGGGAGGAAAGACCAAAGGAAGTGGGGGAGGCCACCTCTATGGGGCCACTGGTGGGGGTCACAGTGGATTCAGGCAGGGATAGAATACCATTGCTTGGTCTTCCCCAGCACCAGGGGCTGTTATTTCTTACCAGCTGTGTTGGTCTCTTGCCCCCTCTCTCCTTTCTTAGTGTTATCTTTTTGAGGGTAGGGATTGTTTCCCTTTTGATTTTGTGTCCTCAGCCTATCCTAGTCTGATAGCCCAAGTGAACCTTCTTCCCAATCCCAACATTTTCACCCATTCCCTCTTATGTACCTTGAATTCCTACATCTCAGTATTTTCCTCTGTTGTGGATCCCTGGCAGACCACTCTTTCCTCTCATAGCCATCCCCTGCCTTAGTGAAGCAAGGATGCCCATCATCACCTCTGTTATTTAATATTGTACTAGAAATGTTGGCTATAGCAATAAGAGAAGAAAAAGAAATGAAAGGAATTAGGATAGGTAACGGGGAAACAAGACTATCACTCTTTGCAGATGATACGATGTTACACTTAGAAAATCCTAGAGAAGCAATTAAAAAGCTACTTGAAATGATTAACAACTTTAGCAAAGTTGCAGGATACAAAATAAATCCACATAAATCATCAGCATTTCTACATATTACCAACAATATCCATCAACAACAGATAGAGAAATTCCATTTAAAATAACTGGCTGAAAAAACCCCGAACAGTTTGGGCAGTCCAGCTGACACAACAGCCGAGGCTGACAGTATTTTGGACTAAGGAGATATTGACAGTTTGTGTTTATAATTTCAGATTGTGAGACTGAGGTCAAGGACCAGAAGTGGGTTCCCAAGCAGGAAATGTCTGAAGAAGGAGAATCAGAAGGGGCAATGTCAGAAGCTTCCCAGGCATTGGAATATGGAGAAGCCTGGGATTATATGGGCGGGTCAGAGAGGCAGCTGGGGATCTTCACAGAGGAGAAACTGAAGAAATCCCCTTCTTCAGAAAGAGATTTCAGGAAGAGTTCCACAGTAGACCAGAAAAAGATAGAGCAGACATGTGCCAAACTTGGACAGAATGTCAATGTGGACCTAGATCTAGTTCCCCGGAAAAGAGTTCCCTCAGGAGCCAGACCCCATATTTGTGACCTGTGCAATCTTAGCTTCAAGCTCAGTGCAGAGCTAATTAAGCACCAGAAGATCCACGTAGGAGAGAAACCCTGTAAATGTAATGAGTGTGGTAAAGTGTTCAGCCAAAGTTCCTACCTTCTCCAACACCAGAGAGTTCACACTGGAGAGAAGCCATATCAGTGCAACGAATGTGGAAAAGCATTTGCTTGGAGCTCAAACCTTATTCAGCACCAGAGAATTCACACTGGAGAAAAACCATATGAATGTAATGAGTGTGGGAAGGCCTTTAGGGCGCATTCACAGCTTATTCATCATCAAAAAATTCATACTGGAGAGAAGCCCTATCAGTGTAATGAATGTGGGAAATCCTTTGGCAGGAGCACAACTCTTATTCAACACCAGAGAATTCACACTGGAGAGAAGCCCTATCAGTGTAATGAATGTGGGAAATCCTTTAACTGGAACTCAAACTTTATTGAACACCAGAGAATTCACACTGGAGAAAGACCTCACGAATGTAATGAATGTGGCAAGGCCTTCAGTCAGAGCTCAAACTTAATTGAACATCTAAAAATTCACACAGGAGAAAAGCCCCATGAATGTAATCAGTGTGGGAAATCATTCATGAGGAGCTCAGGCCTTAGACAACATCAGAGGATTCATACAGGAGAGAAACCCTATCCTTGTAATGAGTGTGGGAAGACCTTCAGGGAGAGCTCACAACTCATTCAGCACCAGAGAATCCATACTGGAGAGAGACCCTTTGAATGTCATGAGTGTGGAAAAGCCTTCATCTTGATCTCAAATCTTACAGAACACCAGAGAATTCACACTGGAGAGAAACCTCATGAATGTCATGAGTGTGGAAAAGCCTTTAGTCAAAGGTCAAACCTCATTAGCCACCAGAGAATACACACTGGAGAAAAACCCTATGAGTGCAGTGAGTGTGGAAAAACTTTCAAGGGGAGCTCTGGCCTTGTTCACCACCAGAGAATTCACACTGGTGAGAGGCCCTATGAATGTAATGAATGTGGTAAAACCTTCCGAGGGAGCTCAGAACTGAGACAGCACCAGAGACTTCATTCTGGGGAAAAGCCTTATGTATGTAATGAGTGTGGCAAAGCCTTTGTTCGGAACTCTGAGCTCATCAGCCACCAGCGAATTCATACTGGAGAGAGACCCTATAAATGTGGTGTGTGTGGCAAGCCCTTCAGTCATCGCTCCAACCTTAATGAACACCAGAAAAGACACATGGGGTTTAAGGTGAAGCCGTGATCCTGAAAACTGCCTGGAAACATGAGTTGTGGCTGAGGACAAAGGAAGGGCTGCAGAGAGGGAGGCAGGCAGGGTTACTTCATGGTGGTATACAAGTGGGGAAAGCCCCAGCCCCTCAGGGGGTCATAGGGTGTGAGGCCCCCACTAATTCAGGAACATTTGTAGTTGTGCAACTCCCACACAAGAGAAGCGTGTATAAACCTAGTGTGAAGGTACCAGTGAATATCAGATGTGGCTCTCCCTTGATGGCAGCTATGGGGCTGAATGTGTGTGTAGGGGTCACTCCTTATGCAGGGGTAGACAAGTGGCCCCAGGTCAATAAAGCCATGTCTGCACAACACTGGAGCAAATGATTTCCTTACCCTGAGCTCCCCTCTGAAGATCTGCACGTCCATCGGCAGCCACCGACATGTCTTCCACAGGTAAGTTTCCACCATGGACCTGGTGTTCAAGCCAGCACCTGAAGCCCTGCTCCAGAGAAGCCTGCCTTATCCATTGCTCTCTCAGACTAGCTTTTTCTCTCTCCCATCACCAGCAGCATCAACACCCTCTTCCTCCATATCTTCCCCCATACCAGCCAGGTTCCAAGCCCTTCCATTCCATTGGTCTCAAAGTCCAGACCTGGGTTTAGGCCACAACTGAATCCCAAGCTTTGTGTTACTGATCCCAACACTTTCCTTCTGAGCCTCAGGGGCTTCATGAAGGAACGAATTAAGCACATAACTGTGTATAAATTTAGGGGACAAAAGCAAAAATAGCCTCTAGGCCTGGGAGCCTACATTCTAATGGAGGCCACACTGATGAAAGTCCCAGGGATGGTGACTAGGAGTGATACTTTCATTCTAGGAACAATGGCAGAGGTTTGATTGAGGTTCTGGGTTCCAGAACTGGGTGTGGGAGGGTAGGCAGTTGGCAAGAAAGCATATCTGTCTGTGGCAGCAGAGCCAAAGTAGGGAGTGAAGGTGGCAGGATGTGGCCCTGGGTTCTTAACCTTAAGTTTTTTTGGATAATTATTTCTATATAATTGGCTGCTTTTGTAATTTTGTGCAGTTAAATAGATGGTCCTTAGGCTTCCTCGGCCTAGTAAACAAGCATTGACTGGCACCTCTTCTGGGCCAGCTCCTGTGAAGTGACTTGCAGACTTGGGGTGAAGGTGACAAGCAGACAGCTCGGTAGAAGGCAGCTCTAGAGGGCTAAATGAGAGCCCCACGGAGGGAAGGCCCGAAGATGAAGGCGACTCCCTTTTCCCTGGCTGCAATGGGCTACCCCTGGGCCACACAGCCTCACAAGCTTGAGAGGATCCAGTATGGTCAAACCCTGTTCTCATCACCCACCTCCAGAGGCTCAGGGTTCCTTTCCCTCCCTCCATTCCAAGAGCCACTGGGGAACAAGCTCAGGGGAGGGGACTTTGCTAACCATGTGTATTTAAGGAGTGGAGTTAGGATTTGAATCCAGGGCCCCTAATTCCAAGGGTTTCTATTAATGGTAACTGACATACCTCCTTAAAGTAAGTGTTCATGGTGCTTTCTGTGAGTAGGAACTACAGATTATCCCCATTTTACAGATAAAACAGGCTCAGGGGAGGTGACTTCCCATGGTTGGTAAGTCCCATTATGCCAACAGCCTCTCTCCCAACTCGGCCTCTTCCAGGATCTGGAATATATTGTATTAGACTGGGAGTGGGCTGTGATGGGGACATAGGCCTGGAAAACCTTTGTGGAAGGGGAACAGGTAAGATTGAAGCCCCAGTTTAGCTCTGGAACTCCTCTCCCTGCCAAGTAAGAGCCATCTGCCCCTCAGCCCCTTGCTTTTATCTCACTCCCCTCGTCCCCACTTTGCATCATTCAATTGCCACAAGCCCTTCTTGCATATAGATACTTCATGCTTGTGGAGCCTCACCTCTGGCCTGGCCAGAACAGACCCCAAGGCTTTTCTAGAAGGACCCGCAGGTGCATTCTTCCTTTGGCTTGAGGCAGTTCAAGGATGCCCAGTTAGCTCATACCCCATCCCTCTCACTAGCGCTGGGATTCAAAGTTGAGTCAAGTGACTGTCAAGTATGTAGTGTGTCCTGGGCCCTGGGGACGTGAAGCCATTCCTACCTTCAGGGAACTTTACATCTTGATATAAGTCTACAGAATCAATTCGAGGGAGCTCAGGAGGGAGGGGACACTAGCACTTGGAGGTATCGGGAAGGACTTCCTGGGAAGATGGGCCTCAGTCTTGAAGTTAAGTGAGAGGCATCTGTGCAGATGGAGACGACCAGCTGCTCTTTCCCTCCTTGTCTCCTCTGGAGCCCATGTCACCTGCCAGGTTTGATTCCCCTCTCCTCATCCAGCGCCTCTGACATGGCCCTGGCTCCCCTCCAGGGGTCCCTGACTCCTCTTCAGTTGCCTCTGCTGGACCTTTGTGGGGCCACACCCACTAACCCCAGTGTTCTCCAAGGTGCTTTCCGGCCTTCTAGCCTCACTGGCTCCCATCATTCCCGCCTCTGGACAAGCAGTCTGAGCCCTGAGCCACAGGCCCGTAATTCTGCTGCTTTTTGGACATCTCAGACTGGATGCCCCAGAGGCATCGCAGCCTAAAGTCTATCTCTAGATAAGGGTCTCCCCTGCTCTCTACTCTCACCTGCCATCTTGGTGCAGGGCTTCCTCACCTTTCCCCTGTACTCTTGTCAGAGCTTCCTGCCTGGTCTTTGCCTCTCCACTCTGATCCACTGTCCACATAGCTAAAGCGATTTCCTTAATGTGCAGGTCCAAGCAGGTCATCCCCCTACTCAGTAAACTCCAGGGGACCACTATGGCCTTCAGAATCTGACACAACACCCTGTTGGGAGCTCAGGGCCCTTCCTAGCCTGACCCTAGGATCTTGCCAGGCTTTTCATGCCTTCTCTCTTCCCCACTGTGGACTCTGCACAGCGTCCCCAGATGGACACTCGCCGTCTCCACTCTCCACTGCTCTACCTCCACCTTCTGGTTCCCCTGACTTCCTTCAAGACTTCATCCAGATCATCCCCTTCTGAGGTGACCACCTATCTCTGTGTAACCTGAGTTTCTAGCTATCTGCATGTCGTTGTCTTCCCCTTTAGGACAGGAGGGCCCCTACCCTCACGCCTTGTTGGTACAGTTCTCATCTACCTCCTCCCCGTCTGACCCCACCCACAGCCGCTAGCACACAGTAGGCCCTCTGTGTAAATGTCTCTGGCTTGCCTCAGCCCCATGGCCTATAGCACCTCCACCTCACCCAGGGCTGGTCGTACAGCTGCTTTCATCTCCATTCCCCAGTGTTGGCCTCTTCTCCCTGGGCCATTAGCCCTGCCTGCTCTGGTTTTATTCTCCTCCCTCACGTTCGTGGCCTTTGGCTTTCTTGTACCTAGCACAGTGCCTGGTGCCCAGTAAATGTTTGCTACCTGACAGTCTGCCTTTTACTCCTGAATCCTGTGGGCCCCCCACCTGCCGCAGCTCATTGCTTGCCACTCCCCCACCCCTCTCCTAGTCCCTCACGTTGCAAACTGGATGACCCAAGTTTCTCCTCAAGCCTCCTGTGTGGTCTCCCCCTACCCCCCTGCTAAGGGCCCTGACTCCTGCATTACTATGGAAGTGGCGGGCTCCCGAGATCTCTGGTGCCCCCCATCACCATGGCCCCATTTTAGCATTTTGGAAGCATCTCCTCTGTGTCAGGGTCTATGGGTGCAAGGAATGCTGCTGTCGTTGGTCCTTCGTTCCCAAAGAGGACCATGCCATTAGGAGGTGATGTCATGACTGGCACTGAATTGGATTTTAGGGAGGGTGTGCAAGGTCACCAGCCTCACTCCTCCAGAGCCATCTGGGTCCAGTGGCAAGATAGCCATCAGGACAACTGGAAATGGCCCCAGAGGTTTAAGGCAATTGGGGTGAAGTGACTTGCCCAGGGTCGCATATCTAATAAGTGTCTGAGGTGAGATTTGAACTTAGGTCCTCCCAACTTTAGGGCTAGTGCTCTATGCACTGGCTTCCCTATCTGGAGCATTTGTGGAGGAAGAGGGGAGCCTTCTTGGCAAAACAGCCCCCTATGTTTGTGCCCCTACACCCACCTTTTCAGTTTCTTCTGGGATGTCACCCCTGCTCATTGTCCCCATCCAGTCCTCAGTCTCTCTGGGTCAGGGGCTGCTTCCCCACTGCCACCAGCATCCCCACATCTTCCCTGGCTAGAGAAGCCCTGGCTTGATCCTGGGGTGCTGAGTTCCTGCAGGTCTCCTCCCAGGAAGCCATCCCCACTGTGGCCTCTGCTTGCCCTCTCCTCAGCCCTCTGCAGCGTGGTGCATGTCCCTGTTCCCCAAGGTCGCTCAATCTCTCAGCGGCCAAAGGGGGCGGGGCGGGGGGGGGCATGAGCTCACTTTTCTCTTGGTCTGTTGCCACTGCAGCTTGGGCTGTAACAGCCCCTCCTGGGGCTGTCTCACAAATAGGATGGGGGCAGTCCAGATCAGG